>NW_022475552.1:0-43065 GCF_009193585.1 Aspergillus caelatus
CAATGCCTCCGACACGGCTTCGAACATCCCAGGAAGCGGGATGGGCGTCAGCAGAGACCATTCAGGGAGCACCGCAAGTGCACCAAAGGTGGCGGTCGAGGAGCAAGCGAGTATTCAACGCAAGACAGTCCACCATCCACACAGGCGGTGGCGGGAAATCCAGCATAGGGCTGTTGAACAGGAACGCGCTGCCCTCCCGCCGTCCCGACCATGGGCAGTGCCTCGAAAAACCAATGTAGAGGGTCGCGCGAGATTATGTTCGGCAGCCCTCATGTGAGGACCTCAAATTTCATCCGGGCCCCAGGCGAAGAACGGGTCCCATGTCCATCACCAGCCTTGAACTTCCACCGCAAGGGTTTCTGAGCGGACCGCTTTTCTCCCCTCCCTGCGGTCTCCATAGTCCTCAGTCCTTCTCTCATGGTGATGTGCACATACGCTTGGCCAGTGTCAGGGCGCGCATCGGATGCGTTCTGACGCTGGTTTTCTCTCCGTCTGTGCGTGCGTCTTTCTTCAACAACGGGTGAGGTGGGTCTCGAGAGCCCCGCGGGTTTTCCCTGGTCCGGTGGGCAGCAGAAGGGCGATACACAAAGCTATAAAGAGACCGTAGACGGTGAATAAGATGGCCCTCCTACGGTTAATTGTCTCACGGTCTGCCGACAGAGACGATGGAGGCCACGCAAACGGCGGCTGCAGCAGCGACGGAAGGCCGCGCTGATCCTCTCTCATGGCCAGATTCAGGCTCTCCCACATGGCCATCCATCCGCTCGAATATCACCCGTCCTGATACTTTTCACGGCCAGCAGTCACTGACCCTGGGGCAGCATTTACCGGCCTTATCACTGCCGCTGAAGCGCCACATCTACGAAACCGACGTGTTCGCAGGAAACATGGCTCCCCCAAAGCGGAGAAGAATGGAGGATCATCCCAGCGGGTCTGCTACAGATTATGCGCCGACAGTTGCCGGAGCAGTCCCCCAGTCAGTGGCATGGCGTCCAGCACAGACGCCGCCATCCGCCATGCACGAAATCCAGGCCTCAAGCCTTACCGGCCCGTCGGCCGCACCATGGTATGCGATGGCGCCCTCTGGCACATCAAGAAGGAACATGTCCCCTCCAGGCGTGCCCAACAGTATATATTCAAGTCAACTCACGCCACAACACCCAATGGCTGCGGCCAGTCCGGCAGAACTCACATTGTGTCCACATCCCCCATCCCCGTCCAGTCATGCGCTCAAAGCAGTACCAGTCGGATCCGCCGATGGTCCTGTGTGGGTGATACCGCCAAACCAGGCCATCGAGTCATCCGAGTGCACTTATAATACGACTGCCCCGTTTGGCGTTGCAGGTCTGTCCAGGCATCGGATCGTCCAAGGCAACTTCTACGATCGCCCCGGAGAAGTGGTCCATGAGCCGCCTGGCCCGTTGGCCCTAGCAGTATCCCATCAGGCACCGACTGCCAACGCGGTCTGGGATCCTCCATCGTCGATCGACCCCAACCCTTGGTCCGCTGCTGTGACGCAGGATCGTATCCCGGAGCCCTCGACGCCGGAACATCCCCTACTAGGGCCGACCACTGTCGGTCTTCCTTCAGAGCAAGTAGTCCCAAAGCCCCCGTTGTCCCGAAGCTGCACACGAAACTAACATCGAGGATCAAAACAAAGACTCACCGGTCCAGAGCCCTGGGGTGTCGTCAGCCCCGCTGATGCCGACACATCGGCTGCGAACGGAACCATGGCGGCACTCGATCCATGCGAGGGGGTCACCGGAGCCTTGACGGTTCCGCTCATGGAGCATCAGAAACAGGGCGTGCGCTGGATGACGGCGATGGAGAAAAGCCATCACCGCGGGGGGATCCTGGCCGACGACATGGGACTGGGCAAGACCGTCCAGACCCTGGCTCTCATCGTCACTCATCCCGCACAACACATCAACCGGCACGCAACCCTGGTCGTCACACCGGCAAGCCTGATCCAGCAGTGGAAGCACGAGATCGAGCAGTTCCTGCGGTCAAGTCCCCATCGTCAGCGAGTGTACGTGTACTATGGGGATCGCCGAGGGAAAGCCATCCCGGTCCTGAATGGATACGACATCGTCCTGACCACGTTCGGAACCATCACCGCGGAGCTACGGCGGACGGGGCCTCGACAACACGCGCGCAATCTCGCGGGACCGCACCGCAGCTCGCCACTCTTCCGGCCCGCCAGCGGATGGCATCGAGTGGTTCTGGACGAGGCGCAGTGCATCAAAAACGACCAATCCCAGACCGCGGCCGCCTGTTGCGCCCTCGATGCGACTTACCGATGGTGTCTAAGCGGCACCCCGGTCATGAACAACCTGCGGGAGCTCTATTCGCTGCTGAAGTTCCTGCGAGTCCAACCATATGCCAGCCGCCAAAGTTTTGCCACGGTGGGTCCTGCCGAAGATCGGGCCCTTAGGCCCGGTTTGTCTGGCTGAATCCCTGTATCGCTCCACCACGCTTCGGACGAGCTAACTGTCCAAACCAGGCCTTTCAACAGCCGTTGCAGACTCGCGGGAGTCCTCAGCGAGCGGCGGCCACCGCCCGGCTCCGAAGGTTGATGGATACGATCATGCTGCGGCGGACCAAGACGTCCACCATCCAGGGTCAGCCCATCCTGCAACTGCCCGTCAAAACCACGGAGATCGTGTACGTGACCTTCACCGAGCCGGAGCGCGAGCTGTATACCGCCCTGGAATGCCACACGCGGCTGCAGTTTAACCACTATTTGAGCGGCGGCAACCCTAGTCGCAACGTGTCCCATATGCTGGGTCTGCTGCAGCGCCTGCGGCAAGCCTGCTGCCATCCCTTCCTGGTCTCCGATTTCATCCCGGACACCCTGGATGCGTCGGGGAATGACGGACACCGGGCGGCAAACGCCATGCGATTCTCTCCGGCGGTGGTCCAACGGCTGCGGGACAATGAAAGAGAGAACGGACGCGAGTTTGAATGTCCGATCTGCTACGACACCGTCGACAACCACATCATTTTCTTTCCTTGCGGTCATAGTGTCTGCGTGAAATGCTTCGCCCGGATCTTCCCCCAGGTTCCGACGGCCCGCCCCAGGGTCGAAGGAAACCCGCCGATGTGTTGTCCAAGCTGCCGGGTGGTCATTGACCCAAGCAAGGCGACCGACCACACGGCATTTGCCAAACAGCACTACCCCACGCCGCCGGGCGATGTCGGCACGGAGAGCCTGTCCACGGTCCTTGAGAACCTCCGGGGCCGGGTCGAGGATGACCGCGACGACGGCCAAGACCTCATGCTCGGAATGCCGGCAGGAGCCGACCACGCCTATCCTCCCGTGCAGTTCCATATCAACCCGACGCCGACCATCCATGCGCCCAAGCGAAGCTTCACGCGGCTGAGACAGCGAGCGCTAACCAGCCCCGCGGCGAAGCAGAAGTATCACCAAATTTTGGCGGAGACCTGGATCAGTAGCTCCAAGATCGATAGGGCGTTGGAGATCGTGCGCGACATCGTAGCCCGCGGGGAACCCGGTGGGGAGCGCGAGAAGGTCGTCATCTTCAGCCAATTCACTTCCATGCTCGATCTGATCGAGGTGCCCCTCGACCGACATGGCTGGGCGTACCAGCGCTACGACGGCACCATGAAGCCGGCCGACCGGCACGCGGCGACGGTCCACTTCGCGACCAACCCCGACTGTCTGATTCTCCTGGTCTCCATGAAGGCCGGCAACTCAGGGCTGAACCTCACGGCCGCCTCGCAAGTGATCATCCTGGACCCACTCTGGAACCCGTACGTCGAGGACCAAGCGGTGGGGCGCGTCCATCGCATCGGACAGCGACGGCCGGTGCACGTTCACCGCATCCTGGTTTCGAACACGGTGGAGGATCGGATCCTCGACTTCCAGGATAGAAAGCGCCAACTCATTGAGGGTATCATCGAGGAGAAGGCGCACAGGGAGCCTTGCCGGATGGAGAGTGCCGATTTCGCGTATCTCTTTATGAGTGGCTGAGCCTTATTCGTTTCTTCGAGTGGAAAAGATGATGAGCTAATTTTGGTGTATGCATCATTAAGGGTTTACCATAGTCAACAGGATGACCACATTGTTTCAGATAGTTGACCATACACAGTCTGGTCCGAAGAAGCCACGACGTCATCATACACGCATCTGTGCCGTCCCCTGTCAAACAAACCAAACAAGCTTGGCGATGTCACCAGAACAGAAATGCATTAGAAAGTGTCAGAGATGCCCTTGTCCTACCTCACGAGCCTCATTGTTCATTATTCGCAGTGTGGTCCTTCCACTGAAGTGAAGATAACATCGGGAAGGAAATTAAACAGGTGCCGAAGCAGACTGTCCCCGGGCAGCACGCAATGATTTCACAAACACAACCACACGAAAGCTCAGTTCATACGAAATTGCTGACGAGAGCCGGGTTGTCTAACTGGGCGCTAACTTTTGGGTATTTCATCGCATATGGCCGGCACTCCTACTTCAACGACACTCCTACCCTTTTACAAAAGGTTGGCAATACGTAATTTGTCCAAATAGGGATTTTAACATGTAGACTACTTTGTTCACAATCAACAGGTCCTGGTCCCTGTCAAAAGACCAGTTGGTAGGTGGATCCATTAACCCTGTCAGACGTCCAGAGTCTGACCAACCTAGGCGACATACTATCCAAGGCCCACACAGGTCACTTGGCAGGAAATTGCAGCTCAATATAAGTCTAAGCATCCAACAGAAACCTCGATACTAGAGCAGAGAGTTATGTGGCAGTATTACCCCATTGCTAGGCTCCTGAGAGCAAAATAATCAACACGAGCATGAAATCAGAAGCTGGTGCCTTATATCTCCCTTCAGCCTAAGATTCTCTATTACATGTGCAATGTCTTTCGCCGTTTTTGAGTGTCCAGCACTGCGTCGAAAAAAGGATTGGCATTAGATGCTCGTCTATATCCTTCGAGGTAGAATCCCAAGGGACGGGTGATAAAAGTTTTAAGTGACACCATCGCCCTCTGCTGAGCCCACAAACCAAGATTTGATTGAGTCATCCATACCATTGCCGCAGTGGTTCCCCGAAGATGATGAATATAGTTGATGCCCTGGGATATACTTTTTCCCATACAACAATTAGTATGTATTCAGGTGACTCTAGTCTGGCTTGATGATTGCACGTTTGTCTTTGTATGTATTTAGCTTGAAATATTGACTAGTTGTCCTTCTACTCATTCGGAGGCCGATTTCAAAAACGAAGGCCGAACGGATTGTTATATACATAGCCGCAATCTGTACCACTTTCTCTCTGAAGGGGAGTCCTTTTTCTTTTCCTAAAACGACATCTTTTACATTCTTACTGCACAATCTATTCAATTGTATTAGAGACTTGAAATCTCTTGATGCCCAGCTCCCGAGGAGTTTTCCAGCATAACCACACAATCCATCACCAGGCATGAGAAACGACTCCATACCAACACAACCCAAGTATAGCACCTAACAAAATCGCGAATGCAGGAGGAACCTTGAACCACGCACTCTCAGCATAAGTAACAGCGGCAACAACAACCCACCACGGCTCTTTCGCCAGACTTTGCCCATCGCGTACCCCCGGACTCAAATACCCTATTTCCCAAAGCCGGTACACAGCCGTAAAAACCAATCCTACTGCCGACGCATTCACACCGCGGAGGAAATCAGTAACATACTTTCGCTTCCGTAGAACACGCCAGAAGGCCTGAATCGCGATAGCGAGGGCGATTCCAGGAAAGAATATTCCCAATCCACCAAGGAACGCACCAAAGACTGTCGGGTAGGATGTGCTTCGAAGAGCGAGTGCACCGAGGAAAACAGCAAAATTAAAATTTGGTCCGGGGAAGGCCTGGATTATAGCGAGGCCAATTAAAAAGTCTCGACTGGAGACCCAGCCTGGGTCAACAACGTAGGAACGAAGCAAGGGGATAACAACTGGGCCCCCGCCAAAAATCACAGTGCCGGCGAGATACATGTTGGCGAAGAGATCGAGGGCCAAAGGGGGTAGTGAAATTTTGGCTCTAGAGACAAGTATGGCGATAAAGGAGGCTGCGAGTTCCTGATTAGCTCACGAACAGCATCATTCTACAATGGGACATACTGAAGAAGAAAACGAAAATCACAATCCCAACACGAATACGAATCGCATGATCTTGTGACGGGGGCTCTTCACTTCCTCCTGAAGCCTGGGTATTATTCAATTGTTGCGACAAAGCCCCTGCCTCAGGTTTTCTCATCCGCAGCATCTCCAGCCCCGGCCCCCGAGCTAAATTTCTAACAGTCATATGCTCCAAGCCCGCTGAATCGGGAGCATCACCTTCTGGTTCGGGCTGGCGATTTCTATTTTTCCACCCATTCTTCGCCCTCAAAATCTGCTGATACACAAGCCCATCCCAAAATGCAGTAGCAACACCGCCAGCAACCATAAGAACAGGGAAATACCAGAGCGCGCTGTAACAGAGGCCAGCACATGCGCCAAAGATTACCAGGATTCGGGAAATCTTATCACGGATGGCCTTTTCAGCTAGCTGGACAGCAGCAAGAGCAATGATGCCTACGGTTGAGGCGTTCAGACCGGAGAGAAGAGCGTAGACTGGAGCAGGAAGTGTCTCATCAATCCGTTGCACGGCGAGAGAGAGTGCATACATGCCAACTGCGCCTGGGAGACTAGTGAATTAGTAAGTACATTATCCTGCATTACAGAAGCTGAATTTAAAGTGTACGCATACGACCAGAGAAAAAATGCAAGCAAGGCAGGGATGAATCCTGCGTGGAGTAAAGCCAAGCAAAACAACATCTTTGTTGACCCTGGTCCTGGAAGACCCTGACATATGGCGAAGAGTTCTTGGTACTACACCCATTAGCCCCAAAATATACATTTCACATTAATAGTGCCTACCGTCTGCTCATCGACCCACTTTTCTTTCTCGACAAACCGCGTGTGAAGTATCTGGAAATGAACAGGCGGTCCCCCGAACGATGTGAATCCCAGGTGCCATGTATACCGAACGACTTCGCTCAGACGACTGAATAGTGACCCTTCCGCGCGTGAAGGGCTGGTTGCTCCCGCATGACTGCGCCAATTTTGATTCAGTGCTCGTAGGGACGAGGCGATTCGCGACCAAGTGAGGAGGAGCATGTTGAATCGCCCATGAATCAATGAGCGAGAGTCATATATTCACAGATAATAATCGAGTGAAATTATCCAGGGTGATTCAAGATTATAAGTATTGGAACAGGGCAGAATTTAAGGTTCGTTTCAATTCTTACGTTTGTCCAATATGGAGTCGATCATGGTCCTCATGCTTGCCAAGGATGGATGTTCAGCTGCTTTCAGCTAGAATCTTGGCATTGTAGATGTCACTGCTGAAGCCTAATTGGCCATGAACATTCGGCCTCCTTTTCAGGTTAGTAAAGTCCTGAAATAGGGGCAGGTTAGTTTCCCTGATTACTTTACAGAGTACGAATTACCCACTTGGCAAGAAATGGCGCCCTTGTATGATAGGATACAAGTTAAGTAAGACACACTGAGTTAGTCTTAGCATTATTACGTTTCAATGCAGAAACTTGTGACGAAGGTACGCCTAAGTGTCATTAAGTGGGATAGCATCACACTCTTTTTGAAAGTGAAGAAAGATTAGCCGCTTCAGCGGGCTCTGGCTTGGGTCCGCTGGTGGTGGGAATATCATATATTCCACTTAATATAATCAAGACAGAGGATTTCTTATTGAATCCCTCTGGCACTTTGTATATTATGTTTATTTTCTCGTATAAACGGGCGAAGTGCATCTCGCTTAGGACACCCATCTAGTTTTAAAAAACCCTGTTGCTTCTCCGTATAAGAGAAACCCCTACGCTAGAAAAAGCCTGAATATAATCTCAGCGAATCCTAGCTGGTATGATAGCGAGTGAGTTTCACTGGTCCCGCAACTTCTGGCCAATGATATATCTCGTCTCTGTCATCTTTCGAGAGCCGCTCATTTGGAAGTAGTATAGCACGATCTAGCTCGTACGGTAGCATTCTATGACGGCCTCGTATCATCATTGCACATATCACAAGTTTGCTAAATGTGGTAAACTGTCCGCTCAGTGACGTGTTGACTGTTGGATAACCTAGACTGAGCCCCACATTGCCACTGTGAAGGAATTAGAATGCAATTTCTAAAGGGAGGAGGGGGGTAATACGTACTAGGCGGATACTACCTCAAAAAGAACTGGAAAAACAGCAAAAGCCTAGAGCTAGTTAGCTTATATCCCGACAGAGAAGGGGAAGAGGGTCCCAACTGGAATCGATGTATCCGAGATCTTATCAGCCTCGACAATACAAATGCAGAATATTCCCAAGAAGATATACCATAAATCGAACGTGAGCTGGTTGCGAATATGAGTCATAATATAGGATCTACCAGTCCTCTCATCGATTTCAGCCTCGAAAGGATACAAACCCAAGGAACTTTCTTCATATGTGTTCGACGCCCGGACGCTTATTGCGATGGGAAAAACTGCGACATACATCATGACTACCAAGCTGAATTGGACTGCTGGATTTACATCCGCTAAGTTAAAGGTCGATGTTCCGGTATGCCGTGAAGAAGCCGCTTGGAATATTGCAGCTAGTATCCGAGGACCAGTCGCAAGAATGTTAACTTCGGGATTATTAAGGTCGAGGACTAAAATCAAGAGAATGTCCACAAAGTTCATAGCAAACAAGATACCGAAGAGAGCCCAGGTCGGCCGACTCGGAAAAAGAAGCGTGTAGCATCGACGGGGATGCTTCAGTAAAAAGGTCAGTGGCTCATTCACTGACCATTGTTTTGGACAGAGCTTGAGTATCAACCAAATCACAAGTCGAAGCATACAGGGATAGCATGTATTTCCGGCGTAAGCGAGGAAGCTCATGAGGATCATTGGGAATGTAGCCTCACGAAAAGATATCATCGAGTCGGGAGTGAGTGTAAATCCAAGGTTGTTTACCATAGTCTGCGCCGAATAGAATCCCCTGTAAGGAACGAAACGCGTAAGCAGGCCAACCGTATTTCAGTCCTACTTTCACTTACCACCACACATTACCCTGTCCACATTCTTCGAGATATTGCCGATATTTGGGATCAGCGTGCTGGATCCAAGCCACAAGGCAAATGGCGCCGAATAGATGGAGACCGAAAAAATAAGCTAGCGGTGTGTCATTCCAGAATTATACTTTTTATAAGAAGAAATATCTTACCTGTAACAATCTTAAGCAGCAGCTTCAAGCTACGGTATTCAATTCCCCCCAATAACTCTCTATCCCTTTCGGTCAAGTTGTGGAACTGTGAGTTCCGACCCACAGTCGCGTTGGAAGAGAGGTTGGGAAGAGCTAAATCCTTCGAGAGCGGCATACGCGATAAGGGCGGAGCCGGTCGGCAGTGACTCAGAGTTGGATCCATGGTGATTATCCTAGAAGCAATGCGTTCCAACGAGGTGGTTGTAGAAGAAAATCTGTGTTTCATATGTCGGCGAGAGGAGTCCAAGCCTATGGAATCTGCCGCGCTGGATTTGGCTCTGTCGAGATCTACGCAATCAAAAACCAATATTAGATAGCCAATATGCCTACCAAGAACAGCGTCACTTACCTGGGTCACCCGATTCACTGTCGTCAACTTCAAGTATAGGGCAACCTGCAGAACGAGGATATCTGTCAGTGACCTTGTATAGACAGGTTAATCCCCAATTGTAAAATACCTCTATCCCTCGCCCAGGGAGGGGGGATGTACAGAGCTTTTTTATCTGTGTTCACACCCTCTGTAAAAGATACAGTAGCCGCACGTAACGATTTGACAGTGGCTACATTGACCTGTTGGCCCTCCTGTACATTATCTAGGGATCTATTGCCAAGGTAGACAAGTTCCGTTAGAAAAAGGCCTCCGTAAGAAAGGGTGTCTGTCATAACTCTACTTACGTATCTAAGACTGGGGTGCGGCCCTGCGAGGGCAACACAGGCCGTCTGCTGCCTTGTCCATCCGAATCAATAGGTTGTTCTGACTTATGGCTCTTGACCATGTCTTGTCGGTCACCGAAGGTTTTCTCTTCTAGGTTAGGGTCATTGACTACATTTTGCGGCTTGGATCCCAGGACGTTGGGTGCTGCATTGATTTCAATACGATCGGTTTCAGTCAGTGAACACAGCTTGCAACTTGCAACAAGATGGGGTCTTACCGACAGTCTCAAAACGCCTTTTGAACCAGCGCAATCGAACAAGAACAACCAGGATGTTAACAAACCCAAGGTTGCCGAGAATAGGTATTAGGTATAAATACACCTGTTGATATGTTTTCAGTTCCTTCACATCGATGCTGCAAGGGGTCAGTCAGATCGCTGCATAGCGCTTGGGAAAGCGAGATACGAACGTATTGAGCCCAGACTCGGTTGAAGCGCTGGCTCCAAAGAAGTAGGCATCAACCGCTCTCAAATTGCCCTGCGGATAGACAATGATCAAGGCTAAGACGCTGAGGAATATGATATATGCATCTGGTTCGATGAAGTTAGCAAGTGAATTTTCTTTGCTGGCTGTATATCTTGAAAATACAATGCAACGTGATAAAGTTAAGGTGCGGCTTCCACATAGCTCACTAGAGCAAGAATGCTGGCAAAGACGCACGCACGCTGTACTTGGTCGGGGGTGTATATGCAAGGGGGTTTCAAGGCCACCCACGGCAGTAACTGTCTTTCAAATACTCGCAAGATGACCATGGACGGAATCGGGTGCGGGATTTATGGTGTCCAATCCGCCGAGGCGGTATGGACCTAGCATTCTGGTCTTTTCACCCCGTGCCATTTTCTTTGCTCCGATTTGTGCAGAAGTTGCCAAAGTTCAACTTCCGTGTGAGAAGATTCTGCTCGTAAACAATGGACAGGGGTGTTTACAATACGCTCTGCTTTCTGCTGTTTCCGTCTCGGTGAAAGATAGGCAACAAGATACCTGCACTCGTAGGCCACATGTAACCGCGCGTCCCGCAACGGATAGGGCAAACTTTCCTTACCCATTTTGGCATGATTTACGAGCTTCCGAAATCTCTACAAAGCCATTCTAGTTCTCATTTACAACAGTGGAACGCCCGGAAAATCGAAGTTGGTCCAATCTACAGTTACTTCAAATGGGGAAAGCGAACATGCGCGAAGACGCCTCTGGAAGTCATGTACACACTAAACCAATATACCCGACGTTCTCTCATCATAGGACAAGTGTTGGAGGACCAGGTTTCCAAATTGTAATGGTATCCCCCGCTACCCACGCTAAAGTCTCTCGTAATATTTCGTATTAACTGCCCACCTGACTATGAGCTTTTCAAAAGTAGCATGACACGGCAGCTTATACGAGATATCACAATGTGCAGTTAATTCCCCCACGCGTCTTTCCAATCAAAATACCTACCAAGTCCTCCTCAAGTGCCCTGCATTTTACCCGGAAGGTGGTCCCTCACACCCTTCCTGACTGGTATAAAATCACTTCTCTCGGCAGCGCAAAACTATACTACCCTGGAAAGCTCTTCGGTGGATTGTGAAGTCCACGGGCCAGGCAGCTGCTCGTGGAGTCCTGAGCTAGCAGCTTCACAACAAGCGATTTGCTTTACCCACTGAGTTCTAAGGATCGCGGCTGCTGTGGGCCGGCGCAGCGGATTAAAATCTAGCGTAGAGTATAGAACTTCCCGGCTTCGGTCCTGTATCGGTAGAATTAACGGTCTGGGAATATCACGGAAGGGGTGGTGGATAACCTGACATGGCCTATATCTTCAATCAAGAAGTACCCCCGACCTGCCCGGCGGTCTTCGAGATAGTCTCTAAAGCATTCATCTGCCTCATTTGCGGTCTTCCAGGGATTCCTTCCTGTTCTCATAGCTACATATACAATACCCGCCGACCAGATATCAACGGATCGAGGATCAAACTCTTCCTCGTGGTATTGTTCGGGAGAAATATATGGCCCGGTGCCGCAACGCTGCCTCGACATGTGCACTTGAGTTTCCCACGAGAAGCGAAAACATTCCGCGTTACCGAAGTCAGAAATTTTCAAACAGCCACGCTGACTTAGAAGAAGATTCTCCGGCTTCAGATCACGGTGGGCGACACCCATTTCGTGCATGTAGCAGATACCGCGGAGTAGCTGCTTGAAGAAGCAATCTGCCTCCGCCGTCTCTAAGGGGCCAGAGATAACCAGGAGGGAATATAAATCCCCACCGGAACAATACTCCATACATTCACACAGGTTATCAGTACCAACAGAGAGAAGTTCGAACGCTTGTATAATATTCCGGTGCTGTAACGAGGAAGCAATCGAGAATTCCGCCCTCACTCGCTTTTGATACTCAGCCAACGGTTGACCGGGTCTGTGACGAAAGACCTTCAAGGCATAGTAGCGGTCAATGGGGGGGTTACAATTCCGTGTCTTATGCAGGAGCAGGACCACTCCGAAGGCACCAGAGCCCGTGATTCTGCAGATCTCCCCATATTTTTGGGCTATGATCCCTGCACTATTACCCCAAATGTGTTCTCCATTCCCAACATTCCCCATCCAATGCTCCACTTCAGTTTGTCGCCGCTGGGTGTTCCTACCAGGACATAGCCAACCTCTGACCCTGTCCCATTGCGAAAGGGACTTCCTGAAGTTTAGGGCATCCAAGTGATGATAATGTTCCCCATTAGTCTGTGCAAATCGCTTTTTCCTAGGAGCTTTCGTCCGGCTCGGGTTCTTTGCCATTGAAATCTCACCTTCAGCTAGCTCCAGTACCTCCTGAATGACTGGATCTTGGGTCAGCAGTGCTTGGCTGGGATCGCTATTAGCCTCCCGTTTAAAGGTCAGGGCTTCAAGTAAGATCGTGTATAGCTGTGAAACGGGCTGAAGACACCCCGGCATTCCAAGAATTCACGGTAGTACGCAAGGCGAAATATCATTTGGGTGGAGGGCAGCCGAGCCTTGCCGATGTGCAGTTAAAGCAGTCAGGCTGCGGGGGAAGAGAACAGACTTGATACAAGATCGAAATGTATATTGGTCGAGGTTGCAACAGAATCAGTACCTTAGACACGCAAATTATAAATCGAGCGTATGAGAATTTTTTGCATGGAGTGATGAAAACGGAAGGCCAAAGAAACCATATAAAAGGTAAATGCCCCCCCCCAAAAGTGCATCGGCAAAATTGCAACCCGGGCAGTTCTTGGCGATAAACCTACCCCACTTACACGAGCATCCAACTGAACTCTGAACTCTACTAATAGTATGCATTCAATATTGGATGATGTAAGGTGATTGTCAATTCTCAGTACGCCGAACGCACGAAGTACATACTAGAGTGGGGAATAAAATACAACAGTCATATGACTCATGTGATATTGAAGTTTTCATAGCCCAGTTCTACTTTCGAGACAACCCAGACTTGACTGGTCAGGAGTATGCTGTTACCCCGGGGATCCCAACGATACGTAATCCGATGTTCTAGCGGGCTAAACTGAACCGCCAGCCAGCAAAAGCCAACCAACTTCATTCGTGAGAGTTCAGACAGCCAACTGAAGAAGTGCGTGAATGCAATCCTCCTACCGGTCTGGAACCCAGGAATTCCGCACTCGTTACACTTAATGGCGTGGCGGGAGCTGAACTAAAACCATACATCGAGAGTGCAGGATGTGGTAAGAACATTGGAGCACATGGAAGTTCGTTTTGGTTCTGTTTAGGGTCGACCGTGGAGTCAACCCGCTGGAAGTGCGGTTGTTGGTAAGATGTGTCGTGACGGTCTGCCCATGTAGAGGAAGTTACGGATGTTGATTCCTTCGATGCGGTCAGCCTTGCGGAGCCGTTAGGCGCGGCATAATGGCCAATATGGTCTTGAACATAGACTGGGGCTGTCGTGGAAGCTGGGCGTGGTGCGATCGGGACGAAGGAAGTGGTACTTCGGCGAAACAATCGCGTAGCAGATTTCTATGAAGGAGACAGGAGAACCCATCATTAGTATAGCACTGAGGATTGTGAGGTTCTGACCATGTTTTGTTGATAAGTATTTCTTTGCTCTCTGAAGGTGCGGTGTTTTGATATGGTGGGCCTATTGGGGTATATTTGGTGCACGTCTACTTTTGCAGCAGTTCTGTATTTAGTGTGCTCTTCTGGCCTTGCACAAGTCGTACTATTGCATTTCGAGCAGGTTAAGGGGGGGCGGCCTTTTCTATTAATGCGCAAGAGTGGGCGGTCTGGATCTTTTAGTATTGCCTAAACGTCATCTGATTCAGACTTGAGCATACCACGATGATTGCACGACGTGACGCGGTGGCCGCGGACACAGGGTTCGCAAGCCCTTTTGTCCCCGTTAATAAGCATCGGTTGACAAAACGAAAGAAATTATCTCAGAAGCGAGCAATACTGTTTATATAAGCTCAAACATCCAGGGATGAAACTTTTATATAGGCAGGCTACAGTTAACAGAGAGAATTTAATATGTAGTAGGATTATGGATTAAGCTGTGGTTGCGGCTAGGAGGATGTTTTCGTTCGAGAGTATGGACTAACCACAACAGGGGTCAGAGCAAGCTGACTCCTATGACTCCGCTCGAGACTGGGGGGTGCGGTTTCCAGTAAAACTGCTGCCTAGTAAGGCAACGATCCACGGAAATGATATTCAGCAAAAGTTCCGCAAATTATTGGATGTCAATGAGGGACTGTATCACCTTAATGTGGCAAACAAATGTCGGAGCCTGTTCAGCCTGTGTACTTGCAATGTTTATAAATAAAGAAGTTTCGTTAACTATGAGCTGATGGAAGCGAATATTGAATGCCTCTATTCATGGTCTCTCAATTTCAGTCCACTAGAGACGAGACTGGCGAATATGCTGGTCGGTCTTACCAAATCAATCAGCTACAGATAACGTACTCGGAAAGCGAGCCACACCTGTAAGCCAGCCGCACCCCTCTGATTTCCATAGAAAAACGTCTATTTTCAAACAACAATATCTCAACTTCTATTAAATATATTAGTTCGAAATCAGAGTATCTTATCAATATCGGTACTCTTTATATGTAAATTGAGTGTAAATAAAAAAGATGCCTGAGAACATATAAATCCTGACCATATACTATAATATATGCTATAATGTATCTTTATCTAGTAACTAAAAGTTAAAAGGATCTCTTAACTTAGTATATTATTACTCCAGTATATATTAAGCTATATATAAACCTTCAAGCAGATAGAAGCTGGATTGGTTGAGATATTGTTGTTTGAAAATACACGAGACGATTTTCTATGGAAATCAGAGGGGTGCGGCTGGCTTACAGGTGCGGCTCGCTTCCAAGTACGTTACCAACAGAAACATAAAGATCCAACAAGAACCGAATACACTTTTAACTTCTAGTAGACCATCCATAGCGTAGCGAGACATCATCAAACAAACTATAACAAATTTTAGAGATGATCATTGTTTTGTACTTTTATCCTTGTTCGCCTAGTGTCCCAGGCTAGGCACCGGGTGGTTTTGCAATCCCCATTGCCCCTCCGCTATCCGCTTGCCATAGTACTTGACGAGCAGACCGACAATGACTGGACCGATAATCGTATTAAGAAGTATGGCCCATACACCCGTGATGAGGCCCTCCTGGGTTACATAGGACGTATTGTTATAGCCTATTTCAATAATTAATAGGCCAATTTCACCACGGGCAACCATGGCAGAGCCCAAGAGCAGACCGGACAGCCAAGTTCTCTCACGGTCGGATTTCCCCGTGTTGCGGTCACGGTTCGCTCCCTCGGGAGAACCTTGTACAATAGGACCAGCTCTTAATTTTGGTACATTTCTGATAAATACGCAATCCCACAATGGTATCCATATTCCAACAATGAACTGTAAAGTATGAGCATAGAACAAAGGAAGATCGAATACCCGTAAACCTTACCTTCGCAAATATCATGAGAAGTGTAAAGACGATGCCCCTCCATATCCTTTTCCCAGTCCAAAGCTGCACAAAGGGTATTGCAAATCCCATACTTGCGAAAAATAGTGGTTCCATGAGATACTTTTGCACATCCAAAAGGTAGCGCTCGAATGTGTGAATAAACGTCGGGCTCTTATCAGTCTCTCGCTCGCCCTCTTCACGGCTCATCACGACGAACGGTCCCTCGGGGTGCTTGCTTGGTATGTACGACAGAAATGAGCCTGCAAGAAAGGAACCAAACAGAACTGATGTCCCGGTATAGGCAGCGATGCTGATGAATGCAGACAGGACCAAAACCATGAGAATGATATTAGATATATGGTCGAAGCGCGCAAAGTGATATTCGATATATCGCCGAAACATTGGTGCAAAGAAGAATTTGGTAACAATAGGAGTGACAAGAGCCATACCTACAGAGGCGACTATAGGACGGCCAATAAGCCAGCCAAGATTGATATCACCGTCCTCTTGGATCATATGTAGATTTCCTATGACGCTATTGATATTTAGAATTAGCGCATGAGTTCTTGATGATGGAATAAGTCACAATTAATATGGTGACTGACCTAGACATCACGAGGCCAACCACGTCATCAATGACAGCCGCACTGACAAGAACAGAACCAACACGAGTCTGAGCAAGATTTATTGTACTTGAAGCCGATGATATAACAGCAAATGTGGTACCTGGAATATTAGCACGTAAAATAGAATTCAAATTATAGGCAGGTTACCCAGAGAAGTGGCAGAGAGTGCTGCGCCAATAATGAACGTTTCCACAGGGCCTTAGGAAGGTCAGCTTTGTCAGCATCGCGGAAGTGGTAATCTTACCGTATCCAAATCCGAGATAAAGTAGGAGATAGGAGAGACCGATTGGAAAGCAAACACCTGTAATCGCTCCGACCATGCTGAGGACAAAATTTTGCTTGAGCAGGTCAATACGAGCGCCAAGACCCCCTGTACGGATATCAGTAAGTTAGGCTTTACGCAGCAAAGAGGTAATAGTACCTTCAAAGATAATAAGGATCAGGCCAACGTATCCGAGAGAGAGAAAGGTTTTCTGCGACTCCGAGGTAAGGATATCAGCCAGAGGCTTTCCATATATTATCCCAACTGCAATTTGGCCTATAATGCCAGCACGGATCATTTTCGAGGAAAGCCATTCTGCCAAGGAGAGGATAAAGAAAAAGGAGATAATTGTTAGGATTTCGACAACTGCATACAGTCAGTGCAGGGTCTATATGGCCACAGATCAAGCGCTCCACACATACTCCCAGGCTCGTGGTAGGCAATGAAGCCACCTGCCATAATTACGCCGATATCCTTGACTAGGTAACTAGAACGGTAGGAAGATTGGACAGTAGGAGGAATTGGTTTTTCGGGATCAGATAAAACCCATCGCCTCATATCACGTGCACTTTGGCAAGTTTAGTGATTATATGTAGCCCCACGCATGGTTAACCACGAATCGCCCAGTAAGGCTGGGTCTTACCCTCCGCTGTCGAATGGGACAAATATCTGCTACTATTTAGCGTTGCTCACTAGCGTCTTAGCACTTGGTCGCTACAAAAACTTATGCTCTCCATTCCAGAAACACCCATCGGAATATTTGTGGCATGGAAATAGTAAAAAGTTAGGAGCTCAGTAATGAATATTCCAAAGAAAGCATACCAATTAAGAAGCTGTTACTGGAACCTTCGTTGCCTTTTGTAAATTTATACTTTCTTTTGAAAATGTTCACTAAGCATTGATCAATAATGATCAGAGAGAATGAGCCAAGAAAAGGAGATGATTAGCTTACCCCCATAGCAGGCTGGAAAGTGTCCCTCGTCTAGAGAAGATAAACTCAAAGGCACTCGAGCGAAATGTTGTTTTCACCGTACCGGTAGGTGATAACAGTTGATTGCCGAGCCAGTCGGCTAGAGGTAGGACTGTATTAGGTAGATATCTGGTTGATGCTGCCAAGATCCTCCATTTGCCACGTTAACGAATCCGGTATGTACTTTTAGAGTATCCACATCCTTGGCGTATCCTCTAGGCGCCAAGGTTCGCACTTCCCTCCAGTGACCGTAGACGTCCACATTCAGCCAAGGTTCACTCTGAATCCAGACAAAGGCTAAAGAGTGGACCCTGATAAAGGCTCTCGCCTGACCGCAAATGGCTTGAAAAGGACCTTCGGCCACTTTGCTACACTTTTAACCATTCTATGCGGTCAGGTCTTGATTTTGGACGCATACTGGGCAGAGAGGCATCACGAATACATTATCTTTTACAATGGTCGAAAAGGACTCTGGCGCTGGCCTTGGAGAATGCCTATTGAGCCAGTCTGCCCACGCTCTCCCATACGACGTTGTGATTAGAGAACTGGGGACCAAACTCGAAGAGGGCTTGAGCTCTGAGGAAGCGAAACAACGTCTTCACAAGTATGGCCCCAACAAGTTGGAAGAAGGTGAAGGAGTCTCCGTGATCAAAATTCTTATCCGCCAGGTGGCCAACGCAATGATGCTAGTTAAGGGACCCACTTTTCTTTGCCTTGATCCCCTCTTCGTTGTATAAGAGCTCCCAGAGTCTGATCCAATTCGTCGTTATAGGTCTTAATACTAGCCATGGCCGTTAGTTTCGGTATCAAATCGTGGATTGAGGGCGGATTTATCACCGCTGTTATCGTTTTGAATATTATCGTTGGTTTCTTCCAGGAGTATGCCGCCGAAAAAACAATGGAATCATTACATTCATTGAGCTCGCCTACCGGTACAGTGTCTAGGGACGGCCAGACTTTCGCGGTTCCTTCAGTGGAGATCGTTCCTGGTGATATGGTTGAATTGCGAACAGGCGATACAGTTCCAGCAGACATCAGGTATATCTTCCATGTGTCTATGTGGTTTCAATATCAGTTAATGAATAATTATCTATACTAGATTAGTCGAAGCTGTGAACTTCGAGACAGACGAGGCCCTGCTCACAGGAGAGTCCCTTCCGGTCCAGAAGGAATATGATTCTACATTTAAGGATGATACTGGCCCTGGAGACCGTCTGAACATCGCTTATAGCTCTAGCACCGTCACTCGCGGTCGCGCGCGTGGTGTGGTTTTTAGTACCGGTATGTCCACTGAGATTGGTTCTATTGCTGCCGCACTGCGAGATAGCAACAGTAAGAAGCGCCCGGTGAAGCGTGGACCCAACGGAGAGACGAAGAAGCGTTGGTATGTTCAGGCATGGACCCTGACGGGTACTGATGCTGTCGGTCGGTTTCTTGGTGTCAATGTTGGAACTCCACTGCAGAGGAAGCTGTCGAAATTGGCCATTATACTGTTCGGAGTCGCTGTGCTCTTTGCTATCGTTGTAATGGCTGCCAATCTCTTTAGTGACAACAACGAAGTTATCTTATATGCAGTCGGAACTGGCCTCAGTATGATTCCCGCGTGCTTAGTAGTCGTCCTTACTATTACCATGGCTGTCGGTACGAAGCGCATGGTGGAGCGGAATGTTATTGTTCGCAAGCTTGATTCTCTCGAGGCGCTTGGGGCAGTGACAGATATCTGTTCTGATAAGACAGGTACTTTGACTCAGGGCAAGATGGTTGTTAAAAAGGCCTGGATTCCCTCGAAAGGCACCTACTCAGTCGGCATATCTAATGAGCCCTTTAACCCCACTGTCGGCAACGTAACATTCACTCCGGTGTCTCCTGCGCACTTTGATGTTGAAAAGGAAGGAGAGCCTGTGGGGAAACCAGAGGACCTCATCTTGGGAAACCGTCAACTAGAGGACTTCTTAGACGTGGCATCTATGGCTAATTTGTCGCATGTTTATAAATCCGACGATGGAGAGTGGCATGCTCGAGGCGAACCCACTGAGATTGCTATCGAAGTCTTTGCTTCAAGGTTTAACTGGAATCGCGACCGATGGACTAAAGGCAGAGGTGCTGTGTGGCACCAAAAGGCAGAGTTTCCTTTTGATTCTACCGTCAAAAAGATGTCTGTCATCTTTTCTAAGGTCACCCCGCAAGGAGAACACCTGATGGTTTTTACCAAGGGCGCTGTTGAGCGTATCATCGATGCATGCACGACTATCATTTGGGATCATGACTCATCCTTGCCAGTTCCAATAACAGATAGTTACCGCAGCTGGATTCTGGAAAATATGGAGGAGCTCGCAAGACTTGGTCTCCGCGTGTTGGCATTAGCCCATCGGCCGTATAAAGAGAGCCATGTCTTTGACAATCCTGGTATCAGCCGTGACGACGTCGAAAAGAATCTCTGCTTTCTTGGACTGATCGGTCTCTACGACCCTCCGCGACCAGAAACAGCTTCTTCCATCGCAGCATGTTACCGTGCCGGAATTGAAGTGCATATGGTGACGGGGGACCATCCTGGGACTGCCAAAGCCATTGCACAGCAGGTGGGGATTCTTCCTGCGGATCTCGGCACAGTGGCAGCCGACGTGGCAGACGCTATGGTCATGACTGCCGGTCAGTTTGACAAGCTCACTGACGAACAAGTCGATGCCCTCCCTACCCTGCCTCTGGTCATTGCCCGCTGCGCTCCTCAGACCAAAGTACGCATGATTGACGCGCTTCACCGGCGCGGGCGGTTTGCCGCTATGACAGGCGATGGTGTCAACGATTCTCCATCCCTTAAACACGCGGATGTGGGCATCGCCATGGGCCAAGCCGGATCAGATGTCGCCAAGGACGCATCAGACATCATCCTCACAGACGATAACTTCGCCTCGATCCTCAACGCAGTAGAAGAAGGCCGCCGCATCTTCGACAACATTCAAAAATTCGTCCTTCATCTCCTCTCCGAGAACATCGCCCAAGCCTGTACACTGCTAATTGGCCTTGCTTTCCAGGACAAAGATGGCCGCTCCGTCTTTCCCCTATCCCCTGTAGAAATTATATGGATCATCATGATTACTTCCGGCATGCCGGACATGGGTCTAGGCATGGAGGTCGCCGCGCCCGATATCATGGACAGACCTCCACAAAACAAAGCCGGCATTTTCACCTGGGAAGTCATAATCGACATCATAGTTTACGGCTTGTGGACAGCAGCCCTCTGCCTGTCGGCCTTCTCCATCCGCATGTGGGGCTTCGGCGACGGTAACCTTGCACGAGGCTGCAACAGGGCATGGAGCGAAGAATGTGATCTTGTGTTCCGCGCCCGCGCAACGACCTTTGTCTGCCTCACCTGGTTCGCCCTCTTCCTGGCCTGGGAAATGGTCAATATGCGCCGTTCCTTCTTCCGCATGCAGCCTAAATCCGAGCGCTACTTCACGCAGTGGATGCACGATGTCTGGCGTAACCCTTTCCTCTTCTGGTCCATCATAGCCGGCTTTGTCACGACCTTCCCGATCCTGTACATCCCCGTGATTAACAAAGTGGTCTTCAAGCATACCTGGATCTCATGGGAATGGGGCATCGTCTTCGTCGAGGCTATCCTCTTCTTCATGGGTGTTGAGACCTGGAAATGGGCCAAGCGCATTTTTTTTCGCAGACGCGCCCGGAGCCAATGTCCTGGCCAAAAAACTGCTGCCCACTTACCTTGACATTCATTTTCCTGGCCTGGAACCGATTACGGCCAAGGAATCGTGTCACATAAGACTTAAGGACGCGATATACAAGTTCTAGCTTACTGTTTCGCAGTTTTAGTAACAGGCGCAGACGTGGAAAGGAGAGATAGGAGCTGAAGATATTTGTTTGTCTTCGGCTCTGGTTTTTATTTTTTTTCCCGGTCGTGGGTGTTACGTACATCTACCATTTACATAGGGATTAGTACGTATTTCCGTCACAGCGTCAAAAAGTTTGATAAAACAATTTCAATCGCAGAGGTATAAAGGAACACCGTTGTTTGACTATAGCTGGACTAGTTTCTGCTATACGCCTGGGCGCTTCACAACACATAGCAATGAAAGACAATATGTTATGGTTCCCGATAATAGGAAAGTATTCTCTTTGGGAATAAGTAACTTTCCTATATTCTACAAACAATACTTTAAAAGTCGTCTCAATACTACTAATCGCTGTCACATCACGAGACCCATACCCGAATTAGTGTAGGGGTATGTGGAGTCTGCCCTCCTTCAACATGTGCTTGATGATATCAATGAATCTACACTACGTGCGCCTATTTCAACTGATCTCCAACAGTGTGCTGAGAGCAACGACCACATTCGACTAATACTGCTGTGACGCTCTAGATTATATGACAAGACAGAAGGGAACAAGCGAAAAAAAACATTTTTGGAATAAGTAACAGGGAGCAAGGTGCTGTAATTCACGAGCTGATATCCATATTGGTTTCATTTGGCTCCTGCCTACATCCTCTGTCGCTTGGCTCTGTCCTGCGCGCCATCCGAATTGTCGGTCACTACCAACCGGGGGAGGTTCGTCGTCAGCGCGCACTTGGTTGAGAATTCTCCGATAATCCGGGAGACCGTGGCGGCAATATGTTGTGCGCCATCCGCGAGAACGCTGTCACCACGCCGAGGAGTAGAATCCGATGGAGGACTAGCATCGCCTCCACCCGCCGACCCGGCTGCCGCTACACCGTCCGCGGCCGGGACGCTAGAGACGCCGCTCTCGTTCTCCGCACGTTCCAGCAGCTCGTCCGAGGCCGACACCATTCGCAGGTCGGAAAGCGTGTCATCGATCCACTGTGGGTCGGTGCGGCCCGGGGCGGCGAGGAGAAGAACCGATCGCTCCCCATGCTTCCCCGGATCCGGCAGAGAGACCGGCCGCAGCGCCACCGCATACCCTTGCTCGAGGAGAAGACCCATGGTGCGAGCCAGTGAGCCCCACGACTGGTCTGTCAAGATCGACCGGGACATCGTCAGCACGATGAAGTCCGGACTCAGCCCTGGAGACTGCGCCGCGAGCTCACACTGTTGAAGCGGACTCAGCGTCTCCCCGGAGAGACCATCGAAGCCATCGAAGCCCGAGGAGCTAGGGTCGAGCCAACCGGCGGCTGATTCAGCGAAAGGCCCCTCGCCACTAATGGTCACAATGCGGGGCACATCGCGCCCTCTGTCATCCGGTTGCGTGGACAAGTCGTAGTCCATCGTCGCGAGGGCGGATGCAACACAGCCCGGGTAGACGGTGGCATCGGGATGTTGCGTCTGTCAACAGCACAGGGTCAGCGCCGCCTTCACAGTTGACTGGTCCATTGGCGCCCTCCGCGGTTGCCTCGGAGGCCCATCGATCTGGATACCGACGGGAGAGGGCGCACTCACCTTCCATGCCTGGTGGCGGTCTTCGGCAAAACCGACCGCGGCCTGCACGCAATATCCCGCCTTCTGGAAGCCAACCGACAGGCGCAGGTCGTCGGGGGAGAGATCGAAGACGGAGGCCACGGGCAGCGGGGAAAAGCGCGGATACGCGGCACTGCCTCTCGGGCCCGTGAGCGAAGACACCAGCGGTGCCAGAAACAACCACTCTCGCTGGGACCCCTCACGAATGCCATACCGCACGAAAAGGCCGTTCGCCGGGTCTGGTGAGCGGGGACAAGTCAGCCAAAGACAAAGGATGGGACGGAACGTAGATCCTACCAGGCACCTGTGCGACATACGACACGGTCGGACCGACTGGCTCGGTGTCCACTGAATCGACCGCGGCCACATCGTCGACGTTAATAATCTCCGCGTCGTCCGGATAGCCAATCCGGTCAGCGTCCCGGAAGTGCAGGAGCAGCTCCTGGGCCGGAGTGTCTGGATGCCCGGCTTCCCAAGCTAACCGGTCGGCCAGGACGGAGTATTTCGTGACGACGAGGCGGGAACCTGGACCATGCGACGGGGTCGGCGGCAGAACATCGTGGACGTAGAGGACGTACCGGCCGGTCGTGGTGCCATCCCCGCCCGGCTCGCGGAGCTGGACCCGAGCGTATTGCCCTTTCGAGAGGCCCTGGGGTGGCTCGCATGACCGATGCGATTCCTGGACCTGCAGGATTGTTAAACCACGGCGTCCCCTCGTGTGCAACGGGAGAGCAAGGGGTTCGTAGGGAAACGGCGGAGCAGATCCGGTGAGAGGGAGGAGACCCAGCTAGACTTTATCGAAAGGACAGGGAAGGATGATATTGGAAGAAGAGCACCGGTGGTGAAGGACATGATATGACAAGGGAGAACTTACCTGAAAGCGTCCAATGTTGTGATCCGCAGCGCTTGGTGACGTTTGGACATCCCGGGGCGGTTCTGGCCAGGTCTGCCACCACGCACGATCCGCAGAGGTCATATTCCGGGAGATGGTCGAGGGCAGCGCACCAGACGCGGACTCGGGATGGTCATCCGGGTGGGGGGCGAGGCTCTCCACCACTGGTACGAGAGGGACCGGTGCTGCGGTGTCCGATGCGGTATCTGATGCGGTCGTCTGCACGCCCGTTTCCAGTTCAAGCGGCCCAGCGGCCAGCTGCGACGCGACTATCGTTTCTTGGTCCTCTTGGCTGGCAGCCGTCGGGGTGGTGAGCACAGGGTCCAAGGCAGCACTGGCCGTGGACAGATGATCCACCGGGACGGTTCCGCGGGGAGCTGCAGTTTCCGACGACGGAGAGTGGGAAGGAGGCGCAATCGCCACCAACGCTCCGTCCTGCGCTTTCGGAAGAAGCGGCCAATGATGGCCCCCTGGGGAGGACATGGCGCCGACAAGGCCGTCGCGAACCGACATCTTCACCACCATGGGAACCCAGGGCCCGTGGCCCGGATCCTCGAACACAGCTCGTCGCATGCTCAGGGGCACCACCTGCCGCGGGCACAGACAGCAGTCCCGGCTGGGGTCGTACAGCAGGTGATCCACCGACTGCGCGACGCAGTTGGGCCCATGTAGCACGACCAGATACGACACTTGCGTCCCGCATAGCTTAGTGAACAGGAGGCTGTGGCCCGTGTAGAACGAGACCTGTGTCGCCCTCGTGCCGTCGTCAGCGGCGGCGGCGTACACCTCAATCCGGCGTGGCATCTCGTGCAACTTCCAGTGTGCCGCTTGAAGGAGCGGCTGGATTGTCTGGCTCGTGCGCGGCCCGTCGGTCTTGTGGACGATGAGCGTCACGGCACGCCGGTACAGCTCTTCCGCCAGATGCTGGCAGAGAAACACATCGCGCTCCGAGCGGATGGCGCCTTCCGTTGCCGGGCCATCGGCGCCCCGAGCATGAAGCCACTTCCCATGGATGTAGAGTGCGTTGGCTTCCATGCGATAGGCCATATCGACCGAGTCACTCGCGGACCGCACAAAGACGACGGTCGTCTGCTGGGTGGGCGGCGCCAGTGCGAGCAAGGCCCGCAGAGTACGAACCAGGCCATGTGCGAACGGCGTGTCGGGCACGCCAACCTCTTCCGAGTTCTCAAGGCGGTGTTGCAGTTCTTCCTGCGGATTTCGTACGAGGCCATACTTCCGGAGAATCTGCCACAATGGTTCGGCGAGCGGCCGTGGCTCCTTCTTCAGTTCCGACCGGATGACGGAGAAATCCTAGTCCAACAGTAGTGGGTTAGATGAGTCTCTTATGTATGCATAGACTAGCACGGCTCAGAGACCGAAGCGCACAGCGCCGTGATTTACAGAAATCAAGACAAAGGAAAGGGGAAAGGGAAAAGAAGGAGGAAGAGGACAGAAGACGTACCTCGTCCTGGTCCGATGTCTGGCAATAGAACTCGCCCCCTGCCGATGGCTCACGACGGATCGCGGCCCACAACTTCTTGGCCGTCGACTCGGAGACCAACCGCTCCGCACCGCTCGCGTCGGCGCAAGATGCGTGGTCTCGCAAGAGCTCCAGATAGCGCGGCAGCGCCTTGGCTTCGTCCCGTGCGATCGCCTTCTCCCAGATCGAATGGACATTGGCCATCGCCTCGGACGCGTCGACCAGGCGTTTCCGGTCCCGATCGACGCTGCCGTGGACCAGGTTGTAGCCGAAGCGGAACGTCTGCTCGTCCCGGCTGGGCTCCGGCACGCGGAGGCCTTTGAGATACAGGCGGCCCCGGTGCGCCGGCCCCAGCAGCAGGTCGCCAACGGGCGTCCGGACCGAGCTCGACGGCGCGTGGAGATCGACCGTGTCCCACATCCAGGCCTTGAAATCTTCCAGCGACAACCGCTGGCCCTTCTGGCCTTTCTCGACCAGCACCGAGACGTCCCGTCCGACCTCGGCGGTCAGCCGGGGGAGCAGGATGCCGTCGCTGGCGGGCCCGGGATCCCGCTTCGCCTTGGCCGGTGACAGCCGGCAGTAAAAGTTCGATTTCGAGTGGCCGTTGAACCCAAAGTTCCAGTAGGTCCCGCTCGCGGAGATCTTGACGTGATGCTCCGCCCGCGAGAGGACCAACGCGGCGATCTTCAGCCCCTCTCCGTGACCACCGGCCAGGCGCTCGTCCTGCTTCTTGCTGCTGTGACCGATTGCCAAGCATTGCGGGTCCAGATACGATCTAAAATTGGTGAACTCCGCACTGCCCTGGGGCTTGTTGAAGCGAATATATCCCAAGATGCTCCGGACCAAGGGCCCTCCGCCGCCCCCGCCGAAGGGTGGCTGCAACCCCTCCACAACAATCGTGATGGCGTCCGACGTTGCCGACACCCGGGGTGCAAACTCGAGCAGACTGATCGAGTGGGTCTGGAGGATGGCGTCCTTCCTGCGGGCAGATCTCAGCGCCCCATCCACCGGGCGGGGAAACTCCAGGGCGGCACGTCAACGACAGGGACTTACCAGTTTTGATAGAGCTCCCGCAGGGCATCGGGGACCGTCCAGTTGGCCGCATAGTCACGGGTCAAGCCCAGGGCAATGCTGCGGGGAGCTGTCAACTCCGGAGCGGTCGGTCCCTCCACGCCAGCGTGGATGGGCTGATTGGGGGTTACTCGCGGCTCTGGGGAGTCCAGCGTGTCGTGTTCCATGGTGGCGATGGAGCGAGTTCTAGACGAAATCCGGAGGCGTGCGGTATAAATTTCGTTATAGGCGGCCTGTAACTGTCGTGGGTAGTCGAGTAGCGCGTCGAAACCAGTGCTGAGAACAAGTGTATTTCTCCAATGCGACGGACGTCGTCACCTTTAAACCCTGCCGGAGACCCCTCAACCGGCAATGAAAGTGAGGGCAGGCAGGACAACGACAGGGCAGGTGATGATTCGATCGCGCTTGCTTTGATTCGTATGGAAAAGCCATGTTCATCAATCAAGCAGAGAATATCGTCATCCACGGCACACGCCCTGGAAGGATGCGAGCTCCCCTGTATCGGTCCCAGGCGCTCTGCAACGCTGGGACGTGGAATATTGATAGACTGACGGAAGATATTCTTTCGAAGGCCCTTACAACCTGTCGACGACCATGGCCGTGCGAGTGACGCAGAAGAGGCAGTGGGGAGGTAAGAGTTCAAGAAACAGAATAGAGAGAAGAAAAAAGGCAAAGAGGGGGGCCAACAAAAAAGAAAAGAAAAGAAAGAGAGAGAGAGAGAGAGAGAGAGAGAGAGAGAGAGAGAGAGAGAGAGTGTGTGTGTGTGTGTGTGTGTGTGTAGAAAAAGGTAGAAAAATTAGGGGTACAGGTGACAAAGATGGCAAGGTAAAAACATATTGAGCGTGTACAACAAGATCTGCCCCCAAAAAAGTCATTGCGGCAGAAGTGTTCAACAGCCACCTAGGAGCGTCCAAGCGGAAGAATACCTGTCCAGCCCTCACTTTTCTGTGTTTCTGCCAAAGGCGATAGGTGAACAACTCAGACGGTGGACGCCTAGAGACCCCTATGTTCCGTAGGGTGATAGGCACTGCCTCTACTACTCAGTCGAAGAAAGGGTTGCTCTTGAGTTCGTTTGTCTGTCGGCAGTTGACTCTTCCTCTTCCCATAATTATCACCAGATCCGGTCTACCATCCCCATCGGCATAGCACCTCACCCTCAGACAGTGCTCGGCTAGAGAGACCAAGAACGCCAAAGGAAAGCCGATATCTACGGGGCCAGACAGAACATCGGTAACTGTAATCGGGAGACAGTCCGCACGAGTGCCTTCTAACACGGCAGGAGGATATGGCGAGCTTTGCTGATCTCCCCGCGAAATGCACCGCGCTTGTCCATGCGGTCGAGAAACTGGGTCAGGAACTGTCCAACACCAAACGCGAATTGCGAGACGTGACGTCGGAGCTCGTCGCCGCCAAAGGGGTCGGCACTGTCCTCTCCAGTCTGGTGGATAAGTTAGGGGCGTTGCTTTGCTCGTACGCGCGTGAGCAGACATCAGCGCACCGACAGCAACAGATCCTCGAAGCCATCCTCGATTCGGCACTTGCACAGTTGGACCTCCTCGACGCCCAAATGGACTGCAATTCCTTGCGCCGCGAGAATACCCAGCTCCGAGATGCGCTTCAGGAGAGAAGGATGAGGCACAACCGCGTCCCGGTCGCAGACGCTGGGCACCACACCCGGATAGCATGCAGCCCTTCCACTACCGAGCGGGATCCGTCCAAGAAAGCGAAGAGCGATTCCCGAACCGAACCGTGATGCAGCACAGCAGACGCGAGAGATCCTGGTGGAACAGAACAGCACAGCACAGCAGCGCCATTGTCTTAGCCACCGTCCCACGTATGTGCACATGCACCAACACCCACCGAATACATAGCAAATATCATTCCATAGCGCTCGCATCCACGGCTGCGGAGCGACATTTCTTGTTTCATAGTATATCAATCAACATATTGGTGAGGTTCTGGCGAAGGGATTGCTTTTGTTCCTGTAACAGACAATGGACATGTGGCAGTGACTTGTCTTGTCGCTTAGCCGAAGGACGCTAGAACCAAACGATCGAAAAACTCCAATATGAGGCGGGACGATACAGTACCGTTGGTAGCTACTCCACAGAAGAAGTTCTAACGGCCGCTTTGCCTCGTCTCGGTGAGTACTCTCCAGCGTGGCTGGCCCGTGTCAGTGCATGCGGGTGCTAGCCATCCATTGTGCCAGCGTTTGCACGGCAGCCCAGAGAATGCCTAGCACGGACATCGAGTTAGGCGGAGGGCTGGCTGGAATAGGCGGTGTTGGGCTTCACCGCTGGCATACTGACCACATATGGGCGCGTTCTAACAAATCCACCTATATCTATTCCGTCTTCTATGGTATACAGTGGCGCTAATAACTTACCACCGTAAAAGTACTGCGACAAGAATAATGCAGATCACGTACCCACCATTTTTCAATAGTACCTCGTAAATAGTCGATCTAGCGCCGAAGACCAATTTATCCAAGGCTTAGGCGATGTGCCGATGATCTGTCAACATGCGAACTCAAGCGGTCTAGCGATGTTTCAGTGACACCTCACCACATTTTACATCAGCTCCAGAAGGAGCGCCATATTCCGGATATCACTGCTTTTAACCCACTTATAATAGCCATGGTTGTGACCGTCGTGATCCATCCGCGACGATCTGTCAGATTTCACAAGGAATGTGCACGAAAAAACAGCACCCTCTTAAAATGTTAATGAAGCTCCGATGTAAAGTCAGTATATATTTCGATTAAGCGATTTAGTCTATTCTGGTCTATTTACACCGGATAGAATATCATCTGAATCTCTGGTTCCTGTGCCGGAGTAGTGATTGGTGAAAAGGGTGGGGGTAGAGCAGAAGAGGAGCTTCCACTAGTGCGAACTGTGGGTCAAATATATGCCGAGTAGTGCGAAAAGATTGTGCTGATCCCTGTGGGGCTCTTCGTATATCGTTTCCTTCTAATATATTGATCCGCTCCTTCACGTATGAGGACACAGCGATCATCGCCAACGCAAAGAATGAACTAAACCATAACCAATCACCGGCATTGCTGCAGATGCGTGAGACACGGCTATAACCTTTGAACACGCTAACAATGACGGTAACGAAAGCCCGCCTGCAAGAGCGGCAAATGGTATAGACACTTGTTTTCGCTTAATTGAAGTTTATAAATCTTCTGAATCGGATCTCCTAGCATGTATTATTGCATCCACTAGATCCATCAGTTAGCTTGCCCCACAATTCAGCTTGTACGCATGGTCATCACCTCCTGGATAAATTGCTGAGCTGAGTTGATTGCCGGCTTCTAAAGAATTCGAGAACCGCGCTACTCTGACAGTAGTACTAAGATATAGATAGATTAATAATAAATAGATATATCCGTAAAGTTAGCGAAATCTTTATACAAGAGTTTATCGAAATCTTAGACTTGGGTGCCAATTTACTTAACCCAACTTAGCCTACCAGGTAATAAAATATCAATTATATACAAAATAAAAATTACTCAATAAGATAAACAGCAGCAGGAAGATATATTTTGAGTTTCAGATTCAGCCAGCCATGTAGATATCTGTGCCACTGTGGAGTAAAATCTACGATCTAGTTATAGTTATGGCTATCATAATTATTAATCTGAGTACTTACCCCCTATCTTAATATATACGTGCCTGCTCACCGCCTAAAGCTGTGTTATATAAATCTAACGTCTTTCCCTCTACCATTTCGTACATCTAAGCTATTGTAAACCTCTCCTATATTTTATACTCATTACATCCACTGAAATCGCACGCTATAAAGAAACCATGAAGGTAAAGAATCAATACTTTACAACAGCGAGAAATGCTGCTAATAGAGTGTGTAGTTCATCTCTGTTATCGCTCTCCTAGCCCCCGCCGTCCTGGCCGCCCCTGGCGAGGCCTGGATCAGCCTCCTCAATGAACAGGTGTGACCTGCCAACTACTAATTACAATTTTGAATCTCTATTTGGCAAACTATATTGGCTAACTAAATATCGCTAATAGTGCCCTAATATCTCAGAGCAGTGTCTTGATATTGCTAAGAAGGTCCATCGGCCGGGGTTCGGTGTGCTTGAAGTTGGTCAAGCTACACAGGCCATGCCGACTTGTACCCCAGCCTATGTGGAATGTATCCAAAACATCTCAGGTGACTCTCCTGGTATGTGTTCCAGATTCAATAACTCACTCGTACAAGCAACTGGCTAACCGCAGTCCAGATGTTTCTACTTTTCCTCAGCCAGACGCCACTCAAGGACAGCTCGCTACATGCCTCCTAAATATTGCCCCTGATCATATTAAGTACTTTCTCGACAATGATAAAGCTTCGACACCGATTCCGGCTAGCCAAAACTGTGCATTGCGAGAGCTGCACCGCGTCGCGCACGTTGAACTGGGTCCCTTGGCATAAGAATAATAGCTATTGGGAAGATTGTCAGGGACCCCAAAGCTATATAGTTAGGAATAAAGCTGGATGATAGTATTGATCGGCATATTTGGCAGTCTGGAGCTGAAAGCAGTAAAGCAGGTGGTATTATTTTGTCCGGCATTAGTTTGGCTTGCTCGCCGAGCCTGTACCCTAGTGCGTGGTGCAGCGAGGGTTCGCTGCACCCACGCCGCCGCTGATTCGTCCATTCTCTCGAGAGTGGAGATCTATTCCGCGAAATCCGCGGTGCGTACTCCCGCTGGGATGGTGTGCGTGTCTATTGATTCACCCAGCAATATTCTATCTTATCTTTGAATAGACATAGACAAGCTCTTATTTCCACATCTATCTATTTTCTTTCTTTGCGATTCCCAGGTTATATGTCTACTTTATTAATATTAAGATGACCTGTCAATATTCGACGCGACAAGAGTACAACCTTTGTCGCGTCTACGTGTTATTTTCTAATCAGTAGGATTAATCTGAATCCTGTTCTTTATATATCTTGATCTTTTTGGCTGTAGCGATATCCTATTCTATCAAAGGTATTATTAATACTGATTGAGATATATATATATATATCTATATCTATCTTCTACTATCGATTCGCTTCACCAATCTGGTAATTCTGTTGTAATGGATCTTTTTGTCCACAATGAGATATATTGTCTCTGGATCTGTACCAGTTGTCATTATGCGGTCACCCCGCAGCATCTAGATCGGCATCTTCGTACCCATCATCGATGGCATCCATCGGTCAAAACGGCAGAGCTTCGCCAGGCAGCTCTTACCGAGATGCTAAAAAAAGCGTGGATTGAGCCCCGGAAGGAAGTCTGTCGGTTTCCCTCTCCAGATAGTCTTCCCATCCCGCATCTCCCAGTCTATTCCGGGCTGCGCTGTCCTCTCTGCTCCTATGTTAGTCGGTCTCCCCAGACCCTCCGGAGTCATATGAGCGGTATCCACCCTGAGACTCGGCGGCCACGGGGCGGAGATTGCTATCGGAAACCCAATATTGCTGCTGCAGCTGAATCTGTTAGCTGCCAGCGATTCTACATTGCCGGTGCCGGGAGTCAATTTTTCGCTATTACTCCCGCGAGTCAAATTGAGCGAGTTCAGAAGGCTGCTCAGATGAGCAAGGCTGAGTTTATTCAGAGTCAGATTAACCAGGTGTACGAGCAGGATCAGCAAGCCCAGGCTATCGAGCAACAGTCTATCCCGATCGAAAAGCATTCCAGCGAGGTCTCTCCGTGGATGGAATTAACCCGTTGGCCGGAGTATCTGCGGGGGAAGAATCTTGCTGCGGTAGCTCCGCTAGGGTCAATCCCGGACAGTGAGAAAGAACCATTACTGACTGTCTTTGTTCAAAGTGTTGAGCGGCTTATTCACCGGGCCTATCAGACTATTGCCAGCCACCGGATCAATGAGTTTGATCAAATTCAGATCAATACCTTCTTCCGCCGGCCGGGGGTGTGGAATCGGCCGATTCAGATCTATCTCCGCCCATCCACATACCGGCAGTACCGGCAGGTGTGGCAGCGGCTGATCTGCTTTGCCTACCGCAGCAGCCGCCCCGATCAGCCGATTATCCTCCGCCATCAGCTGACCACAGCGCAGCTGGCTGCCCTGGATCAGATGGAGGAGTATGGCACCCGGCTCCTTGACCAACCAGCCGATAGCCGGTCCGAGACACGGTATCTGATCAAGACTATAGAGGATCAGCTGGATGAGGCCTGTCTGGCACTCTCGATCGCTCTACTCGATCATTCTCTCAAAGGGGATCTATTCGAAAGTACAGTTATAGGATTTCTAGCTATTTTTGGAATCAATACTGATTGCTCTAATTTCCGGGATCCAAACTACTATACTACCTATCTCTCTGCACTGTTCAGTTTACATGGTTGAGGGTCTTCGATGTATAGTTCATATCGCCGAGAAGCCATGATCATACGTTTATTTTGAGCATATCAACGCTGGGGAACGTAATAGCTATCATAGTGATGCGTCAATGCTAGCCGTCGACCACGTTCCCCGGTGCGTGCTTTCATAGCAGGTACTGCGTGTTGAACAAAGCAGGTTGTCCAGGTATCCGGAAAATAGGTGCCGTCACAGACAGGGATACAGCACGACGAGCGGAATTAATCGACTACGATTTGGCACGAAGTTTCGGCCAAGCGCGAAATAGTAAATGTGGTACTACGTAAAGTATATAGTTTAACGATGTTTGATCGAGAACACATATAGATTCTTTACAGAAATTAACGAGGCTTTCATGTTCCGGTGTCCTTTGCCTTCAAACAGGAAGCCGTGAATGCTTGGGTTTAATGAAGGGAAGAATGGCGAAAAGTCTGATTTCCACTGGTCAACCAGAGCAATCAAAGTTAGGGGTTATTATCATAGGGCGCATGGAAGACAAGTGCACCACTGACTAGTTAACGATCCTGCTATTGCTATGATTATGGATCAAGTTTAACGCTTGTAGGAATCTGTTGGCTACACAAACTACATGTTCCTAAGCAACTGGCAATAGACAGGACCATATAGAAAATGTACCCTGCAAGAAACGCCAAAAGAAGAACTATGAGGGTCTAATATTTCTGTGATTCCTAACATTGCTGACTCTTATTTCTCGGAGCTATTTATAGTTCTTCGAATAAATACATATTGTCAATACACATCTTAGGTAACTAAGTATTAAGCTCTTTAGCGTCTATCTACATACATTGTTGTGACCGAGAGAGATACAACCTATCAGTCTTGTCTCACACTACGTATTCAAACACCAACGAAATCAAAATCTCGTGTTATGGATGCCTATCCATTGGAGAACATGTGTGACAATTTATCCGTCATCCTCGTTCATGGATTTAGTTGTGCGTATTTCGCTTCAAAATTCATTTACCAAGCCATAATTCATGCCCCGAAAAAAATCTTGGACGAGACGGTAGTGTTGGCCTTCCTTCTCGCAGCGATTTGTTTCTGCTGGTTCTGCATAAGAGCCCGCACTACACAGACACAGCAACTGCCGCAATGGGAACAAGCGGGAACAATTATCCTAATTGCTGCATCAACAATTGGATTCGTCTATTTCCAGTTCTATTTCGAAAAATGGCCACGCACAGTGTATATGGCAATATTTACTCTGACCGCCAGAGAGTTTGCATCTCTTTGTTTCCGCTCTCCGACGATATTTCCTGTGCTTTGCCTCACATACGGCATGCTTGCCATGATCCCTGTTGTCCATGCGAGTCTCTGGCCATCTGCTTGCCGACTGCCGATGAGAGCTCATTTTATCTCCTATTTGGTACTGACTGCAACTGGTGGATTATTTCATAAGTTACGAATCCTCGAAAGGCTTACTAGACTTGGAATCGCTTGTACCGGAAAATTTCTCCTGCATGTTCATTTTATCATCGCTGTCATACTATTGTGGCAGGGGATATCGGCTGCATATGTGTCTGATGCTATTCCAAGTGTCGATCAGTGCAGAGAGTGGAAGTGGTGAGAAAGTTGACTCCACAAATTATCCATAATACCTGGCCAAACACTTCAAGCTTTTTGCAGTCGTTTTCTAAGGGTGCCTGGCTTTGGTCGAAAATGGGATTTATGATGAGAACCCATGGTTTTGTATGTATGGCTAGTTAACTGGTGTTTCACCGAAAGGTTGTCATGCGGAGCTCCTATCAATACTTTATCCTTTAACACAGCCATCTGTCCTAGTTATTTCATTGGAAAGTTCTTTACAGACTATACTGTACTGCATGATTACATTAATTGTTCTAGGGTTGTAGAAAGTCACCGTAGAATATCTACTAGGTAACAAATCAAAGTAAGTTCAAGGGAACAAAGAAAGAGATAAAATACCTTAATTTATTAACTGATTAATCAAAAAGATTTGATTATTCCAGAAGGCTACTGTTTGAAATAGATCAAAGAAAAGTTAAGATATAGTATTGAGACAAAAACATATGTTTCCCACTCAATTACAACATCTCAACCCTATTATATAAATTACTAATGATTAACTCCTGAAATAATATTGAAACTAGTATTATTCAAATTGCGTAAGATAAAATAATCTATACACAGATTCAAAAATAAAATTTTGACAAAGACTTGCTATATCTTAAGATTTCTGAATACACTGACCAGAACCGTGGTATATAACAATATTTTATATAAATGAATTATCATTTTATCCAGTCAAAAAAAAGGAAAGACTTGGCAAATTTATGCAAATCAGGGTCAAAACGGATTGATCCTAATCCGCCCTGCGTAGAACCGCGGTGCAGACCTGGATCGAAGAATTCGATCCGGAAATCCGGTGGATCAGGATGAGGATCTGAAGGTTGGATCCTGATTGGCGCGCCCCATTTGGAGGCCTAGACGTAGGATCCCTGGTTAACCTCCAATGTAGCCTCGAGACCTTCCTGGCCGTGCGCCTTGTGATCTTAGACCAAGGTCTTTTAGGTTGTATGTAGTTCTACCTGTATTTCATCTAGGCGATGCATATAATGAAGTCACGGAAATTATATGTATATACCTGTGCATAGTTGATTTTCAATGTGCGGTCTATTTGGCGTAGATACATATGGATACGTTGTGGTCAAATGTGAATTATGACACCTCCCTAACGATGACTTTAACAACTCTAGTACATGCCTCAGAATATAGGGATAGAAAGTCTTCTTTATTAATATACATATTGCCAGCAATCATACGTTAAGAAGCTTTCCATACACGCACTTAAGCGGGCCAAAAACACCAATATTAAGCGGTTGAAGAAGCTGTGAGGTATGTGCAGGCATACAGAGACAGATAATTATATTCTACTTATAGGAGTTTAGCGAATCAGCAGATTTTGATGATCTAAGCATTTTTGGTGGTATGAGTGGTGGTTGAATAAGAAAACAGAAGCGAGTCAAACGCGTGGGGTGACTAACTCGCCCTGGAATTACGTCATCTGAACACCACACCCCACATCCTCACAACCCTTCTCTGTAACTCCATCTCAAAAAGTCTTTTAAGATTTTCAGCTTCGGAACTGTGCTATTGCTTCTATACGTGGTTATTAGTATAAACAACTTGCCTTGCTATCTTCTATTCATTTGCAATCTCATTTCTTTTGACAAATTCTTGACGATCCCAGGGGCCATCATTCGCTCTTATGGAAGAATGTTTTAACCGACTTCTTTGACTAGCCGATATGCTTACAGGTTATTCCCTTGGCACGCTTGCTTAATAAGGCTGTAACTTAACCAATATTGTTTGATGACCTTCCACAGAGATGGCTAGTACCAGCTTGCCAGCCTACAAGGAAAACTTTCTCAGGGTGGAGGAAGGAAAAAGGCGGGAAGCAGAGGAGGAATGGGTTCATGGAAGAGGACAAACACTACAAACTACATTTATAGTGTTTAGTAAACCTCAGAAGAAAAGCCCAGATCGAAAAGAACAGCCTAGAAATAACACGAGGACCAAGTTCGAGTTTGTACTGGACAAGGACCAGCCTGGCATTCGCAGTCATGCAATGCGACAGTTTTGGAGGCGGAAACAAGCCATCGCTAAAGAAGACTCAAGCGATGCACCTTCTACCGACCATACTCGATACTCCCGCCCCCTAATACCCAATGACGTTGTCCACGCTTCCAGCCAATTCGAGGAGCTTAAAGCACTCCAGCGGCAAATGTCCTCCCTCCAAACAAAGTACCAGGAAGCAAAGCCAGTAAACTCTGGCAAAGACAGTAAACTAGAGTCGTCGGGTATCCCAGCTCAAATATTGTCCGAAATCCTCCATCCTCTGGAATTTATCAACTCCGAACATTTCTATACATTTCCGGTGACCTTGACAAAGCAGCACCGCAAGTTGCTGTACTACTGTACGTACTCTAGGTTATTGGCACCGTCGATTATACTGTAGAAAAATGTGACTGATATCACAGGGTTGAGTACTCACGCCAGTGGGATGTCGAACGCCTTTCCCTGTGTGACCTTCGATCCCATCTGGGAGGTTTGGCTACCGTTGAACCTGTCAAACAGTGCCTCCTTGAATGCAATCATGGCGCACGCAGCAGCTCACTTGGCGTACCTCCACGGGGAACTCGACTGCCCTGTAGCCTTAAGATACAAAACCGAGGCCATCAGTACCATTACAGAATGGCTCGATAACCCCGAACAAGCGCTGCAAATTGAGACTCTCACTTCCGTAGTACAGCTCTTGATGTTTGAGGTACGTGCCCCGGCTGAGTATGACAATGTCTATCTATTATATGGTTCAAAGCGTAAGGCATCGTTTTCTTTATGATTCTGTTGACCATTGAGGCTGTATGCAGAAATACTGGGGAAAAGAAGGCCAGTTGGAAGTGCATCGAGGTGGACTCCAACGTCTGGTCAATGAAAAAGGCGGTCTTTTTGCATTGCAAGGTGATTGGCGCATAGAACTTGTTGTGTTTTTGTAAGTCATCCAATGTAGTATCCTTCACAACGACCTTCAGCAAAAGCTTTCTTGGAGACTAATGCAAGTATAACGGAACTATTTACCAGTGCCTTCTTTATTACCAGAACACCGTTATACAAGCCATCTACGCATATATGGCAGCTGTCAGAATACTTTACGCCAACCGCTCTTCATCCAACAGTACAGTTCAGGATCGACCGACAACGACCCAAGGTGGTAGAGAGCCTACGGATATATCCGGCGGTATATGACGCAGCTATCTTATTGTATAACACCTTCCAACAGATGCAGGATTCTGAGATGCCAGTGGAGCCTTCGGAAGAGTTCAGCCGGCAATTAAAGTGCTTAGTGTTCCTCAGTACCATCTTCCAGGAATCCGTTTATTCCTTAATATCAGCACACGGTGGTGTGCCCAGCGTGGATTATTCCTTCACAAACCAGTTGCCCGCGCTGAATGAGTTGCTGGCAAAGTATCGATACCGTTGGGAAGGTGAGGTGGACGTTTTATACGTCTTGTTCTTTGATAACTTTTGCGATGTCAATCACCGGCATGAGACACCGGAGATTGGCTTTGTCCAGCAGCTCTCGGACGGTCTAGATCATCTCAGTTGGGATGCACGCAGAGCTGTTAGTCAATGTCTACTGAACATGCTTCTCAAAGAGAAATGACGCTTCTAATGTCTTGAATCTAATCTTTCGCCAGCGACCCTTATTCGGCTGGCAGCAGGTGTGTCTAGGATCCTAGAGGTATTGCATATAGCCCAGAGCCCTTTACCACCACTTTGCTCTCTGTCCTATAGGAAAGTCGTAGGTTTTGAAACAAGCTACAGAATAGCCTAGATCAACATGACTACCGGTGGCACTGAGGGATCATTACTGTAGCCCAGTGGTAGATACACTAGTCATTCCTTCTCTTCTGTTATTGATTGCTCTCTTTCCATTATCATGTTTCATGAGGACGTAGCGGATCGGAAAGTCGAGGATGGACCTCCAATCGGTTATTAGTTGGCTGGGACTTTCAGTTCTAGACCTCAGAGAGCCGCATTCCGCGGGGCTATGATCGGTGACGGCGGTGAAAATAACACATGGGATCACCGTTGAGGCATTTATGCCATTCGGTTTGTTTTTTCCAGGTGTGGTTCCGCCACCATCTGGGCAATCAAGCTGCATACAACGGCACAGGGGACCTACATGGTGCTGGCCAAAATGCAATATAAGACGGACGACCGCGGAACAGGATAGGAGAGTGGGGTTAGCCGTAAGCCGTAATCAGCCTTGGAACCTGTCAGGGGTGGAATCAGCGTCTTCATGGAGAGGGGAGTTGAAGGGGCAGATGCCATAGCAGATAGATCGTTCAACATTAAGCGAGTTCTGAAGTCAACGCATTGTCTAGTAGGGGGGTTGGAAAGCAGAAAACAGAGAATATGAATAAATTTACTGCATTATAAAACCGGAGGAAACAGAATCAGCTCCACGGCCGGTCAAGTCAAGCTGGATGCAGGGAGAGGAAACTGGAAGTAGAGATGACGCGAGAGGGCGCAGCTTTCCAAGTTGGAAAAGAGGGGAGGGAAAGAGGGCTTGAAGGAGGGACTAAATGGTTGTATCAGATGACCAGCCCTCATCCGAGTGAGTGCAGAATATGGGGGGTAGAATTGAGGAGGAAGAAGAAGTTAGGAGGAAAGTGATTAGAACAGCGAGGGAAGGATCTTTATAGACTTGGGAGGACCAGGCGGGCGGTGATTACAGAAGGGCGTATCGGGACCATACCGGAAGAGGTAAAGCTAATCGGAACAGGAAGTTCACAGGTGTTATGATTGGTTTGATTTCAAGTAGTGAAGCAGGGACCGGGAGAAAAGAAGGGGTGAATAGGAGTTCACGTAAATGAATCGATATAACGAAGAAGAGTGGCAGTTAGCGCACTTTCTGGGTGACGGTGCCTTACCTTCTGCCTGGACAAACCTCTCTTTACTCTTTATACCCCCTCAACCAATGTTGGCAGCTGCCTCGGCTCAGTCATACTGGAGATGGAGGTGTGGAGAAAAAAAATAGTCAGCCTTGATTGGCCCTGAACTTAGACTTTACGTGAACCTGGCGGCTATATCCTGGGCGCTAGCGTCTCAAGCTTCCCATATGAGATAGGCATTGATAATGCGAAATATCTGAAAAGAGCGTAATATACTACTGTATAATTTCAGGAAAGTGTCCTAATCTCAGAAATTTTCTTCATAATAAGTAGCAGTTAGGGTCAACATCAATTTCTTCCCTCATCGCTTAAACTCTTGTAGCGTCATGATTCATTGCTAAAGATACATCGTTAATATAATATAAGAATCGTTGATTTGACATCAAACACCTTTCCTTTTGCAATCCATTTCCCGGCTCATATAGCCTTTGACTAGTAAACAGGCTCTAAAATATCCTATAATGCATAGACTAGCCCGGTCTATTAATATAATTTTGGGAGGGAGGCTGCGGGTATACAGTATAACCTTTGTGCCTGGGGTTTAACTCAAAAATGTAAAGTCCTCACACAATACTGTTGGAGCACGAGAAGAAGCATTTTAAGTTTTCCCCTATCTTCACTTATGGTCATAATTACGGTGCTGGAAATAAGATATGTCTACCTGAACATCTTGAGAGAAACTAAGGGCCGTCCGGGGCTGAGAAATATGTCACCCAGCCAGATATAGTTCTCATTGTACTCTCCTATAGCCTAGGGCATCTTTAAACTACTGGCATATACTTTGCTTCTGACAAGATACACCTGTGAGTATATAGAAACCAAGATAGATCGCCATTTAAAGCAGCCATAGCTGGTGACTGTATACATTCACCATCTCGCCCGCTTGTGATATTTGATTTTCAAATCTACTCGCGTTCTCTCTAGACCAGGATGAAATTATCCATGTCTTTGAGACCCAAAGTCGATCTTGAGTTTCAACGTGTTAAGAAAATTAGAGAAATAAGTCTAAACCGTGATATTCTCAATTTTATTGAGCTAGCACACACATCATTTCAACAAGGGGGGGCGTCAAATCTCAGGGGGCCCTTTGAGAGGTCTCTTCTTCACTATGCAGCCATGGGGAATTGTACCGAACTTCTCCACTTGCTACTTCAAACTGGAGCACCTGTAGATGATTGTGACCAGAATAAGCGAACACCCCTCTCCTGGGCTGCAGAATACGGAGCATTGGATGCGGTAATGCTTCTAGTGGAAAATGGGGCCAAAGTAAATTCCATCGATGATACGCTTACTTCCCCCTTGGCATGGTCACTATCAGCAGGTATGGGCCAGATAGAGGAGACAAGATCCTTTCTTAGGCAGAAAGGTGCTAGGCAACGATGGATAATGAGGAGAATAATTCGTGTTTTGATATCGTGGAAATAGTGACTAGCCACATTCCATTTATATCTAGGATTGCGAGGGATGGGGTTACATATGGTTACCTTCTTACCAGATCTTTCGTTTATGTTAGTTTTACAAGTGAAATTCGATACATAGCTGCAACTTCCTTGCAAGCTGATCAAACAGTACACGTTGCCAATCATTCTTCTTGCTGATACATACTATACCCTTCGTGATTAAATGCATCCATAAAGCTAGTCTTCCGACAGCCCGCATCCTTACATTTGAATAAGACACAATATGTGTATAGATAAGACCAAGTTCACTAGTTTTGATGACCCTGTCTCTGCGGCTATTTGTGGAGAGGCGCGTTGGTGGGTTGAAAACATAGGTGCGTCCAAAAAATGCTATGGCGATTCGTCGCCTGCCGCACTGGCCAGCCAGTACGAGGACACTGTAATAACCAGCAGTATGATCATTTTAGGAAAGACGCGCAGTACATTTCAGGCGGTCACCATTATCAGCGGCAAGGAGGTATGAGTTCCGGCATAGTGTCGCGTGAAAAGCCTACATCTAGTTTTCCCTATCTCGTCTGAAGTAAATTTATTCTTTGTACACTTAAGTTTATCTAACTATTAATGGTGCTGCTTATGGAATGTCTTTGAAGAACGCCTCCTTATTCTTCTTAATGAAGTATATAGAACGCTCTCTGAATTATAATGATAATGGCTCAATATCATAGGCTAATGTCTATGCCAATTTTCTAGATATGGCAGTTGATGACAATACACCTCCCGTGTCACATGGTTAGCTCCCTTTACATCTTATATTGCCAAAATCTACTTGGCAAAAAAGTGGCACAGTACGAAATTGGAAACAGTAGTGAAGAGAAGATCTCGCAGTCACTGTCCTTGAGATTTGCTAGAACAACAGCTTGAGCTAGATAGATCAATCGGCATCATTTTTCACTTCAAGAATACTCTTGACACTGATCTTGCACGTTAGTAGCAATGGCGAGATGTTCCAGGGTCGCTGTAGATAGCGTAAGTGCCGTGCATAGAGCATGAGTCAATATCTTTCTCTTCTTCACGACACAATGATAAATGCTTTTGGTTTTATCTCTTCTCTTTATTAATCGAGCTGCCAATCCCAGCGCTTGACAATATTTGCTTCGTTGTAGAGCGATGTGCAACGCTGTTGTTCTAATACGACCATTCCTGCGATGCCTTTTGGTGAGCACCGTCCGCATGTGGTTTATGATGTTATTTATCAACATCGCCTTATGAGACTTAGTCAGGAGTACTTGCTCTTGCGGCAGCCGCTGTTTCTCTGGCACCATGTATTGCTGTTGATCCAAATGAAATTCAATGGCCAACCGTGCATTTCTGGCTAAACCAGGGGCCGTGAGCAAGATTCGGTCAAAGAATGGTAATAGTAAGCTATAGTATATGATAGAGGCGCAAGTATGGATGCTCATGGAGAGTTCTTTAGTTCTATCTGACTTCCCTTCGTGCCGTGATCCATAAACTCCTTGGAAAAGAAGCAAAACATCGTCATCATCTTGCCTTGACTCGGCTGCCGCCGGATGGTCGATATGATCTTCTTTGGAGGTCACGCTAACTACGCGGTCATCGTGAGGCTTTGGTGCGTGTAGCAGTATCAAAACCAAAGAGATACACAGGCGAGGTAGTGCCAAGTCTGAACGAGGGAAGTTTTGTCTGGTCGATGCCACTGCTTTGTCTGCCATGTTTTGCTGCCTGATATTGTTCGGCAAAGATAATTGCAATGCGAAAAGTTCATATGCTGGTGAATTGATGTGCCATTTGGGTGTTTATCACATATAACTTGATTATTAGGTGATGTAAGAACAACAAGTTTCTAAGGTTCAAACTAGACATCTGTTTTACTTGACCTGTACCCCTATTTATGGGCGGCCTAAGAATTTTAAGACTTTGTTGTGAAATCAATTTATAAACTTGGAGTTAAAGTTTCTATTTTGAAATTGCTATGCATAGCGTCAGAAAGTCGGGTACACATTGTTCTGGTCCTTGATTAAAAACTCAAGCGATTGAAGCTTGCGGCCTCAAGTTATGCTGTTTCGGTGGGAATACCTGGTCCTTTTTTCTTTCTTTCTTTCTTTTTTTTTTTTTAAAAAAAAAGGGATAAATAT
>NW_022475553.1:0-12835 GCF_009193585.1 Aspergillus caelatus
TTTAAAAGAAAAAAGAACAAACGCCACTCAACCATGCAAACCCAAAACCTTAGAAATGCAAAACTCATGCCATCATATCATCAACACCAACACCAACATCAACATCAACTCCCGTCATGCAAGCCCATACCTAAACATCCCCCACCGACCTCTCCGTCCTCTCCTTCAAAGAATCCTCCTCTAATAACCGCTGACAAAACGGACTCCTCTTCCGAATCCACGGCCCCGCATAAAGCAACGCAAACGGAATCGGAATACACGCCAGACTAGCGAATCCCAGGACAGAGGTACCCCACCCAACACCCAGAGTCGAATACAACGGATCCGCAGCAAGCGGGAATAGCGCACCCACGATACTTCGCATAATGACCGATGCGGCGAGTGCGCTAGCGGAGTAAATTTTGTATGCATCTGTGACGTACGTGAGCAGTGAGATGAAGATCATCTGGTAGCCGACGCCGAAGAGGAGACCGGATAGCACGGGTGCGATCCAGTGGATGCTGCGGTTTGCGGTCCAGCCGAGCCAGAATAGGCTGATCGTTAGGCAGGGACCGGCGATGCAGGATATGGGGAGTCGGTGTAATTCGGGACTGGTAGTCCAGGATTTGCCGGCTGCTTTGGCTTTTTCGTAGATTGTATCGTAGTATAGAGAGATCAGGCCTGAGGAGGCGGCGCCGATGCCGACTTTTTTTGTGGTCTCGGTTAGTTTGGGGTGGCTAAGGGGTGATTGGGTGGGTTGCTTACTGGGAATGTAGGTGAGGGATGTGGTTTGGACGTCGAAGTTGTAGGTACCTATTGTATGGTGTGAGTATAGGCTTATCATGTATTCAAAGACTTGGTTTTGTTGGCTAGGTTTAGTTGGGATAGAGGGAAGCGGTCGGGCTAGAAAACCATACCTTCGAAGATGATGGGATATGCCTGGAAGTAGAAGAATACCAGACTATATGCCAGAGAGATATAGAGGGCAGTGAACAGGATGATGGGCTCAAAGACAAGCATAGTGATCGGACGCGTGATGATCTGAGTAGTGCTGTACTGAAACCCTCCATTTTGCAGCTCTTGTGGAGACCGATAAGAATTGCATCCCGACTTTTTCCTAAGTCTGGAAGCCTGTTTTTTCAGGATGACGGGTGAAAAGGTTTCTGCAGTAAGATGTATCAGCATTTATCCTGGATGGATGACGGTAACAGGCTTGGATATCATTTAGAACCGGAATGCTCATACCTGACATAAACATAAGCCCTATCCAGGAAATGCCGGCAAAGATTAAGTCAATGCGAAAAGTCCATCGCCAGCCGTACTGGACTGAACAGCCAGAGATTATCGGTCCAACAATTGGACCGAAGCTTGCAGCCTGCGAGCCACGTTAGGAAAGCGATAATTGGAGAACAGGTAGGCTTTTCATGTAACGTACCGACATATAGAATGCCATGACCCGTCCCCGGCTCCGTAGGTCTGAAAACATATCCGCGTATACTCCACCGATCACAGTCTGCGGTGCGGCGCCCATAGTACCGCAGATGGCTCGAAACACTAAAAGTGAGGGCCAATTCGGCGCAAAAGCACAGGCAAGAGTTGCCAGGACAAAGACATTGAAGGTCCAAGTGAGGACCGGCTTCCGACCGATGGTCTCACTCAATGGGCTAAACACTAGAGGACCTACAACATAGCCGATAAGGAATACAGCTGTTGGTAAGACCTTCTGTCCGTCACCGCGTTGGTGGAAATCTTCCATGATAGCAGGAACCGCATTGCTAGGTAGAGAGGATGATACTCCGCTGTTAAGGACAACAAACAGAGCTATTAGAACATTGTACACCTTTTTATTCTAGAATAGGAGACATTTGTTAGTCCTATTAATAAACTCCATGCACAGTCCAAACACAAAATACATACAAAATCCCAATTGTTCGGGTTCGCCGACGACCCCTCTTTAAATTCAACAAGTATCTCACGGCCCGACAGCTCGACCAACTTGTAATGCTCGTCTGTTCTATTACTGTTCATCTTGGATACTGGAGAAGGGCCAGCCTCTACCTCTTCATCCCTCCCTGATATGTGTTAGGGCTGGGAGAATAATGATTGATTTCCTGGAGAACCAACCGTACCTGAACTCTCGGCAATAGAGGTTTGAACAATCACAGATTGCTCTGCTCCCTTTGCCATTTTGTGTGATATAGAAAATGAATAGAGACAAGGGACACGTAATAGAGAATGCCAGTCAAGTTTGTTATGTTAATCCATTCCAATGCATTCGGAAGTCGAGAGACTCGAGACTATATAAGAGAACATCTTTGACGCTCAGGCTTACGGGGTAGAAAAAGTAACACACTGAAAATTGAGTCATAGTGGCTAGGCCTTTACAAATTACCCGGATGCGATATCTCACAATCGCCATCAGGTTTTTTTTTTTTTTTTTTTTTCCTTTAATAACGATGTACCAATGAATTGCGTGTATACTTCAGTTTTAGAACCGGGGCCGGATCGGGACCGGTGGACAGAAGAATCCACAACGCGGCCCCGGCCAGGATCCGCGCCGCGATGTCCGTCTCCGGTTGAGAAATCTCATGCACTTCTACGGCTTGGGGATCCTCCTTGTTGGATCTACTCCGATAGTGTGATGATCATTAGGTGCAACGACATAGTGGATTCCTGCCCAACAACATGATTTGCTCTGCCTATGCTAGTTCTAGAGCCCCGGCCCATACCGAAAACTCTGATACTTCCAGAACAAAAAGTTTTTACTTTGAAACTCAGTATTAATCATAGAAGGAGAGATTAGTCTATTGAACTCTCGTAGAAAGGGGTAAGCAGGGATCATTGTGGCAAAGAAGGCATCACAGGCAAGAAGTCAAATAAATCATTCTGGCCCTCCTCAAAAAGTCCAAAGGAATCTGCAATGGGGTTGTTCGACATGGTCCAGTTGGGCGCTTCCATAGTACCAGCAAATCTTGAAAGAGGCGGTCTAGATATCGCGGCTTTGTCGCTACTTGGCATCGATACCGCACTTGTGTCCTTGTCACCTGGGAAGGCCGCGCCGGGTCTATAGCTAGTGTCTTCCAGTGGGGCCAGCCCTGTTGGAGGGGTCGTAACCACGGGGGCGTCAGGGCGTCCACTTAGAGGTTCCTGCACGTCCCCATGCTCGGGCATATTAGGTGCATCTGCACGGTCATGACTGTGTGGACGCTGACTCACAATCAAAGCGCGGGCATAGTTCACAAAGAGGGAGACTGTGCGGTGAATATCCGGGTACGGCGGTTGTTTAAGAAATTCGCAGATATGGTGTACTCGTTCCAGCAGTAAATCCTGATCAATGAGCGTTGGGCGCCACCGTGCGATGCGTAATGCAAACGTCGCTGATTCGTTAGCCTCGCCGTCAAACGGTTGTGCTTGGAACCCTTAGCAGGTTATGGCAACTTACTGACAAAAGCGATCGTCAGCGCTGGGTACGTCGGGGCCCATTCTAGTTGACAGCGGTAGGCCGGCTCTGTGATGAGGAATGCTAATTGGTCCATGATCGTGGTCACAAGGGACTGCCATAGGTTCAGAACTCGCAGGTCCATAGTTTCGGAATCAGACGAGGCAGTTGACTGTAGCTTCTGAATTCGTGCCAGCGAAGCGCAGAGAACGAATATTCTAGCATAGTTGAGCATGAGTTTGAGACTACTGCGTTGAAATGCTCCCGCATGAAATCCATTATCTTTGCACAGAATGGGGTCAGCATTATTCTTTTGAGGCCCTGTGTAGAAGATAGAGGCATACTGTCGTGGATCTCGTCCCACGTGGTCCACCAATTCTGTAACCGTGTCATGATAGCGGGTAGCTCCGTCGAGACTATGTGGTCGATTGTTGATGAGTTCTCAATGATGACCCGGGACTGACCTGCAGCCATGTCAGTTTATAGAACGAGAACGTTGACTAGAGTCCCGCCAAACCTCGAAGTTGATGAAGCTCAATTATGCATACAGTGCGCATATCGCATGGCAGTGAGAGTGGATACTCAAGGAACTTGCGCAACTTCATGATATCCACCTCAGCAATGCGTGATTTACGGCCAGTGCCCGACGCTACGTCCAATTCCAAAGTGAAGCTAATCAGCCAGGTTCTTGTCTGCCATACCAACTGACGATCTGCCATAGATGCGGTTAGGGAACTCCGGGGAACGTTCTCTTGAGACAGCAATGTATCCAACGACTTTTCCAAGCCGGAATCCAGAGCCGTCCGAAGGATGAGCGCTGTGGAAAACCATGTCTTCTCAGAGTATGCCGCTAGTAGGATCATCCCTTGAACCGCCTCCAGCTTCGTAGGTCGCTCGAAAAAGCCATCCTCGGCCAGTCGCTGCGCTTCATCCTGGAGGACTCGTTGCAAATGTGTGTCGCTGCGCAAGTCCGTCACAGCGCGACTGGCTAGGTAGATGATGACTGTGAAGCAAAATACAGACCGGGAACGGATGGAGTCAAAGGTGTCTCGAATCGGGTCAAATAATGGCAGGAAATTCTTGCTTCCGCCCATGAATCTGCGAAAGGAGGTTAGGTATCACTCTGCACTTCTAGCCAAGCACTGGTCCCATCCGTACAGAATGGACATACCGTTCATACATAACTCGAGCTCGCTCCTCACTAACAATGCCCCGCGTTACTATGTCGCCTTTCGTGTCACCGTTGGATGGATTATCCATGAATATCTACCAAGCTTAGTCGTGCCATGACGCCCGTCCGTAAACTATCTAGACTTACGTTATTGGACCCTAGCAAGTTAACTGACATAGAATGCATTGCTCCTACCGGGGCGATCATATCATTGGGGCTTAGTTGCTGAGATTCTGGTCCATTTTGCTCAGTAGTTTGAGACGCTCGTAAGTCTTCCAATGCTGAAGGCCCCGGCAAGGAGTCTATGGAAGCATCGTGAAAGGCAGTATCCCTTGCTGAGACTGGCGAATATTCTCGCTCTCTTGATTCGGGCGTATTCAGACCACTGCCGTGACCCCATGGGGAAGTGGCTCCATGTCCTCTATACGATTATATAAGCTGAGGATCGATCTGAAGTAGAACACCAATTGTGGAGGCGCATACCGTGTTGATGGGGTTCCGGTCTTCTTCCGACGCTCACTGCGTCGTCTTCCGTCCTCCATCGGATCCAAAATGCAATCCCGACCAGCCGAACGGCAGCGGAAACAGGGAACTTGCGTCCGTGCATCACAACGCATTTTCTGCTTCCTACACCATCGACAGGCCTTGAAAAAGCGGACCGGAACATTTCCTGACCTGAAGATTATCTCTGGGGCACTTTTGCTCATGTTCGGCTTTGGATGGTCCTGTCGATAATCAACGTTGGTAAACAGAGCAGTTTCGGGCCCAGGATTCGAGCCTTGGCATAATAATGTGGTAAAAAAATTCCCTCATACATACTTTAATTGACTACGTAGTATCCTGGAGTCTCATGCTCTTTGGTTATTCAGCCAGTCCTCCAAGGTATGTCATCAGACTTCCCTCCTTGTACATCGGCTCCGGTCACGTTATTTAGCGCGACACTAGTCTACATTCAGATACATCACCAGCAAGCTAGTTCCAACCAGGTTAGATCGCTCTCATTCAACACATCTACGTACTACACAGGCCAAAAAGGCAATTCGCTCAGCGCCAATCCATGATTCGTAATATTTTTATGGTGAAACAAAAGAAAAAAGCATTGATGTCATAAGAAGTTCCTCCGGCCCAAATCATGTTCTCGCCCCTTCAGTTTTGTATCCTCATAGTTTCATATGCGTATCCCAAAAGCCTCCACTCCCTAAGAAAGAGAATGAATAGAATCTTTGCTTCTAGCCAGTCCTTTCCAGGATACTGGACCATCATTACTTCGTTTGTGACTCATTAATCTCAAGAAATAATGAATCTCGCGACCATCATCGCGTATGCAATATGGTCCATTGTTACCACCTGGGTCAAGTAGTGCTCGTATTACTCCTCCCTTCTCATACTGGTAGAATAGGGCTTTAGAGCCTTGGAAGATTGCGCCCCACAGCAAAGCTGGCCAGCTTCTATCTTGTGGCGTGATCCCGAATCGTGTGCGATAGATCTTCTTGAGCTTCTCGATGGAACTATTGAGGTGGTGATCATCTGGCATGACTACAACCATCAAATGGTCAATGGGACCTTCGCCGTCGTGGCATTCGACAATATAAACTACTTCTCCTTCGACCTCCTCCATGAAGAACTTCCATCCATACTCCTCCGGAAAATAATTCATAAGGAGGGCAACAACCATTTGAATCATAAGAGATATCTGCTCTGGGTGCTCTGGTTTTTTTGAGCTAATTTCGACAGGCGTCAACCACTTCTCTGACCAGTTTATCGTTGTAGTTATCGTCTGGAGAACAAGTTGTTCTATACTGGTGTACTCTTTGAGCCAGAATTCCTTGGGTTCCCTTGGCACATCTTCGTCCATGATGAGCACCTTATTATCGTAGAACTCTGGTGGCTTTGAGGATTGATCATGGAGTAGTGAGAACTATATCTTCAGCGGTGCATTTTCGAGACATTATATACTGTGTCGAAAGACTTGTTTCTGGGTATTTGGCGCATAGGGAGATACGCGATGCAAAATACCGGTATAAAGACTCAACAAAGAAATGAATCCAGGAAAGTCGCATTGCAAGCCCGAAACATGGCACTCTTACGAACAATATCATTGTTCAAACACGACACAAGCCGTTCTACTGACGCCTTACTAGAATAATCCTGAGGAGCATCCCCCCCCCCCCCATTTGACAAATAGAAAAAAGGAGAAGGAGAACACAGATGTCCTCAGGGGGCCTCGGAATCTTGCGCTTTAGCTAGGCTGGGTTATTCCGTATTGTTAGCCTTTCTGGATCACCCCCTCGCATAACGGGCTCTACCGGAAGAGTAGAATTGTCCCTCTTTCCGGGTCCTATAAAAGATAGGAACATTACTGTTGAGTACGATAGATAAAGCCCTGGGAAAGAGGTGGCTCATCCCGTGAAAATCTTTGGGATGGTCAATTTGTATATGCCTATTGATATACTCCGGAACCATATTCTAGCAAACCGTTTCCTTCCCTAACTATGGTTACTCTTTGGCTACACAAGTCAAGTTCAGCGTAAGATTTTAATACGTGGATACTATGCTCACCCTTGGTTTGACCCTTCATTGCATGATAATTTCTCGCTCAGACAGACATATAGGAAATTGCCCCCTTCCAATGAGGCATACCTAGACGATGTAAGATCGTTTATGGGTTCCCAAGTCTGTTTCCAGTTTACTGCTCATGTAAACTTGCTATAGAATACTTTCAATGCCCAAGAAGTTAGCTTGTTAACAAAGGTGCTACTTGGCGTCTGGCAAGTGGCTTGTTTTAGTCTCCTTGGTGTTGAGTTTGACCTAATGTATCTGTGCTTCATTCTCCGTGATACATTTACGTCAGAGACGCTCATTTGTGGTCCTTGGGCCATTGTGATTTACACATCATAATCATGTCGTGTAACCGGCTATTCACATATTGACGCCTGAAATTGTGACTCGAAATCATTTTCTTCCGTTGAATGACAACAGTTCAGTGCGGCAGGTTCAGTAATGAAAGGCCTCGGTGGTCCATAGTATAAATCTTCTTGTATATGGGGTTTAAATGGAGAAAAAAATCAATTGATTATCTAAACAAACGATAAGTTCCCTCAAATCCTGCATAACATGTAGGTGACGGTAAGGCTTATGCTGAACCGTTTGAGTGTCTGTTAACTGAGGGTATGTACCAAAAAATATATATACGTATTTCTAAGTTGTGAAGTGGGGTTATGTGGGCTGACTGGAAGGCCACTCAGGGGAAAACATTTTTGAGAGACGAGCATTAAGAGAATTAAGATTTATCATTTAGCATAGAATTTGTTGACCATAATTAATCCGCATTATCAGCCTTTCCGCAAACGATGAACGGTGCGTGCCTGATGATTCGAGGTGCCTGACGTTAGTGCGCGGAAATGGAGTCCTGAGGCAGGAAACCTAATCAACCCGAGGAACAACGCAACGTTTCTCCGCCTTACGTAGTGTGTGATCTAATGTAATGTCTCTCCGCCTTTCCATTTCCCTTCTTATCGTCACGTCACTCCCCCCAGCTTCCAACTCAATTCTTCATCCGCTTTCTTATTGCTTTGCATGGTTGATGGAATGAGCTGGATTCATCCTGTCATCCATGTTCAGCTGATCTCGCTCAGTTGATTTCCCTTTACACTACGAATATATACTATCTTTAGGTATCGCATTGACATCACGCGTCCACTGCCGTCGGAATCATTGTTTCGCAGCACCCCTGCCGGACGTGGCAGCGCCGTTATTCCTCACTTTATACTTCGAACAAGCCCGGCTCTTTCCCTCGTCTGTTATTCGCCTTGAATGATTTCGACTAGTCCTCAACCAAACGCATCCGATCGATCCCGTCTCTAGAACCGTCTCCGACCATGCGGGGACTCCGCTTCGTCCCCATCATCGCAAGCCTCGGCTCTGTGTTCATACCACAATCATTAGCCCAGGGCGAGACTGCACTGCACGAAAAAGGGCGTTGTGCTATTCGAGGACACTGTGGGAAGAAGTCCATCTTTGGCGGAGAGCTACCATGCCCGGATAATGGCGTCGCAGAGGAACCGGAAACAGCGGTGAGGAAGAAACTCGTGGATTTATGTGGCAGTAAGTGGGAGGAAGGCCCAGTGTGCTGTAAAGATGAGCAGGTACGTGTCCTATGTGATATGTCACGGCAATTGACATATTGAACTGCTTTCCTAATTGTTCCGTGGTTAGATCGATGCGCTCTCGAAGAACTTGAAGCTTGCCGAGGGTATCATTGCCTCCTGTCCTGCATGTAGAGAGAATTTCTTCAATATCTTTTGTACTTTCACCTGCTCTCCGGACCAGTCTCTCTTTCTTAATGTGACAGAGACCGAACCTAGCAGCTCTGGCAAATCCTTGGTGACCGAACTAGACAACGTCTGGTCGGAGGAATACCAAAGTGGATTCTACGAAAGCTGCAAGAACGTGAAGAATGGAGCATCAGGTGGTAAAGCGATGGACTTCATCGGTGGCGGCGCAAAGGATTATACACATTTTCTTAAGTTTCTGGGAGACAAGAAGCTTCTGGGTAGCCCCTTTCAGATAAACTTCAAAACCAAGCCCACCGGTCCGGACCCTCAGGGAATGCATCCTCTGCCCATCAAGCCCAAGGCATGCAATGACTCAGATGAAGCCTTCCGTTGCTCCTGCGTGGACTGCCCCGATGTATGTCCACAGCTGCCCGCAGTGGAAACGGACAATCAATGCCATGTGGGCCTTTTGCCTTGCCTGTCTTTTGCTGTTATTCTGATTTATTCCGTGTTTCTGCTATTTGTTGTGGCTCTTTCGAGCTACTTCACGTATAAAGAACGGCGCCACCGCAAACCGGAACGGGTCCGACTGCTTCAGGACCCGACGCCGAGCGACGATGAAGACGAAGGCGATATTGTTCACGCCGGAGGCTACCTCGAGCAGCCCAAAGGTGTTTATAAACTGAACTCTGTGTTGGATAGTGTGTTCAACCGGATTGGCGGCACATGCGCCCGGTTCCCCGGGTTTACCATCGGGTCTAGCATCGTAGCGGTGGTGCTGTTGAGCCTGGGCTGGTTGAGGTTTGCTGTGGAGACCGACCCAGTGCGATTGTGGGTGAGCCCTACGTCAGCAGCCTTCCAGGAAAAGCAATACTTTGACGCCAATTTTGGCCCCTTCTATCGTGCAGAACAAGCTTTTCTTGTCAATGACAGTGGCCCCGTTCTTACCTATGATACCTTGAGTTGGTGGTTCGATGTCGAGTCCCGAGTCCGGCGCATGATATCACTAGACCGTGGGATTATTCTGGATGATATCTGCTTCAAGCCTACAGGTGATGCTTGCGTAGTCCAGTCTGTGACTGGTTATTTTGGTGGTTCGATGTACAATCTTGACCCGGACTCTTGGAAAGAACGTGTGAGACATTGTGCCGAATCTCCGGGTGATGTAAACTGTCTTCCTGAGTTCGGGCAGCCTCTCAAGCCAGAAATGATTTTGGGCGGCTATGAAGAATCGGGAGATGTGTTTGACGCTCAAGCTCTGATCGCCACATGGGTGGTAAATAACCATGCCCAAGGGACCGAAAACGAAGCGAACGCGATCGACTGGGAAGACAGCTTCCAGGGAATTCTTGGTGTTGTCCAAGAAGAGGCCAAGGAGCGTGGCTTGCGCGTGTCTTTCAGCGCCGAAATTAGCGTTGAGCAAGAGCTCAACAAATCGAGTAACACGGATGCAAAGATCGTCGTCATCAGCTACATTATCATGTTCATATACGCCTCCTTGGCTTTAGGCTCGGTTACTGTGACGAGGAAATCGTTACTTACGAACCCCGCGAACGCTCTTGTCCAGTCGAAGTTCACCTTGGGCATTGTGGGAATTGTTATCGTCTTGATGTCTGTTTCCGCTTCTGTCGGGCTATTCTCCGCGACAGGTGTCAAGGCTACGTTGATCATCGCAGAGGTCATTCCCTTCCTGGTTTTAGCTGTCGGCGTGGATAATATCTTTTTGATTGTTCATGAATTCGAACGGATCAACGTCAGTCATCCTGACGAAGAGATCGACGAGCGAATCGCTCGGGCTGCGGGTCGCATTGGCCCTAGTATCTTCTTGTCCTCCCTTACCGAAACGGTAGCTTTCGCTTTGGGTGCTTTCGTCGGAATGCCGGCCGTCAAGAACTTCGCCATCTACGCCGCCGGGGCGGTTTTTATCAATGCCGTTTTGCAGATTACTATGTTTATATCTGTGCTTGCGTTGAACCAGAGACGTGTGGAAAGCCTCCGCGCGGATTGCTTCCCATGCATGACGGTCCGCAAAGCGCATTCCGGGATGTCCGAAGACCAAGTTTTCGATGATCAGGATGGAGAAAGCTTTTTGCAGAAGATTATTCGCAAGGTCTACGCCACCTTTCTCCTCACTCGCAAGGTCAAGGCTGTCGTTGTCATTGTATTCCTGGGCCTTTTCACTGCTGGCTTGGCCCTCATTCCCGAGGTGGCGCTTGGCTTGGATCAGCGTATCGCGCTGCCCAGTGACTCTTACCTTATCCAATATTTTGACGATTTAAATATTTACTTTGGAAGCGGTCCTCCAGTGTACTTCGTGACCCGCAACGTGAACGTCACGGAGCGTAGCCATCAGCAGCAGCTTTGTGGTCGGTTCACGACTTGCGAAGAGTTCTCATTGCCGTTCGTATTGGAGCAGGAGTCTAAACGGCCCGAGGTGTCTTATATCTCAGGATCCACCGCTAGCTGGATCGACGATTTCTTCTACTGGCTTAACCCCCAGCAGGACTGCTGCAAGGAACACGACCAGCTTTGCTTCGAAGACAGGGATCCAGCGTGGAACATTTCCCTCTACGGCATGCCAGAAGGTGAGGAGTTTGTCCGCTACGCGAAAAAATGGATCGATGCCCCTACAGACGCATCTTGTCCGCTGGGAGGGAAAGCTCCATACAGCACTGCGCTTGTCCTCGACTCGAAGCGAATTATGACCAATGCCAGCCATTTTAGAACGACACATACACCTCTCCGGACGCAGGACGATTTTATTAACTCTTATAAATCGGCACGTCGCATTGCGCAGGGTATCTCCGCAGAGCATGGTATCGATGTGTTTCCCTACTCGAAGACATACATTTTCTTTGATCAGTATATTTCCATTGTTCAGCTTACGGGTATCCTACTCGGATCTGCTGTCGCCATCATTTTCCTCTTGACCTCCGCCATTCTAGGCTCCGTCGCCACTGGGGCCGTGGTGACGGCCACCGTTGTGATGATAGTGGTTGATATCATCGGCTCGATGGCCATCTCCGGGGTGTCGCTAAACGCTGTGTCTTTGGTGAACTTGATCATCTGTGTTGGTATTGGGGTTGAGTTCTGTGCGCATATTGCTCGCGCGTTCATGTTCCCGTCTCGGGTGATCTTAGATAAAGTGCCCACCAAATTCCGCGGCAAAGACGCGCGGGCTTGGACTGCGTTGGTCAATGTTGGAGGCAGTGTTTTCAGCGGCATCACTGTGACTAAATTGCTCGGGGTGTGTGTGTTAGCCTTTACCCGCAGCAAGATTTTTGAGATTTACTATTTCCGTGTGTGGCTGGCGTTGATCTTGTTCGCGGCTACCCATGCGCTCATCTTCTTGCCCGTAGCCCTGAGCTATTTCGGAGGAGAGGGTAAGTTCTTGTCGATATCTCTAACTTTACCCGGTGTTATGAGGTCCATAACTGACCATCGTTTTAGGATATGCCGACCCCGGCTCCGATGGTGGCCTTGAGGAGAATCTTGCATCCCGGGGTTATCGCTCTCTGCTGGTTGATGACGATTACGACTCAGACGGATATTAGACATACAATACTATGATACAATGATTGCTTGATGCTTTTACGGACGATGGGACTCTTGCGAGCCCCGTCAACTCCCAGCTTTCGTTTGGCTGTTGCGGGATGCATACGGAGTTATCAGGATGGAATGGTGTTAGGAATTGGATCGTTCTTTACTTTGATGGATGCATACAGTGAACTTGGGGTATGTTACATAAAGCGGTAATACACGAGACGCGTTTCAATTGTGCGACAGAAAGTAAACCGAGAGAAAATCCCATAATTTAGGAGATTGAATGAATGAAGATCATGGAGAAAAAGAATCGCGGTTGGGCAGCGACACGTGAAGCCACGCGCTTCTAACCGCATTGAGCGTAGTGACCTATCCGAAACTGGTTAACGTCAAATAGTCAATAATTGGATTGCTTTTTTTTTTTTTTTT
>NW_022475553.1:12890-42928 GCF_009193585.1 Aspergillus caelatus
TTTTTTTTTTTTTCCCTTCCCCTCCCTCCTTATATTTTTTTTTCTCGTCCTCTCTCTTCCCTTTCTTCATCCCTCCTTTTCTTTTCTTCTTGTTTTCACATCTCTTTTCCTTTTTTCTTTTCTTTTTTTACTTGTGATACCCTTGTGAGCTTTCTGTTTTGCGCAGACAGCTCATATAGTCCCTGTGAAAAGGAACCTCGATTGTCGTCGAGGGTCTGGGACAACCCCCGCAATTGTTTTTATTTATCATCCATAAAAAAAGTTGTGTGCTTTTTGATTCATCATGGATCAACAAAGATTCCTGCAGCAGCTGCAGATCGTCCTGAACCGTAAGTGACGAATCATGGAACCATAAGCAAGGAGGAATGCTGACCAGAGAATTTCCAGCCACCCAGGGAAATGTGAAGGAAGCAACAGGCATCCTGCAGCGCGAATTCTATAACAAGCCGGATTCCCTGGTGTTCCTCATCCAGATCGCTACTGGTCATGAGGATACCAACCTTAAGCAGCTGGCCGCTGTCGAGGCTCGCTCCTTGGTGAACAAGCACTGGGTTTCCGTGCAGGCCGGCCAGAAGCCTCAGATCCGCGAGCAACTGCTCCGTTCCACCCTTGGCGAGAGTTCTTCTCTCGTTCGTCACTCGATCGCCCGTGTTATCTCGGCTGTTGCCAAGGTTGACCTGAACGATGGCGAATGGGCCGAACTCCCCAACTTCTTGATCCAGGCCGGCAGCACCGGCAACAAGGACGAGCGTGCCGTGTCTATCTACATCCTTTTCACCATTCTGGAGACCCTAGGTGAAGGATTCGAGGAGAAATTCCAGGATCTCTTCAACCTGTTCGGCAAGACTATTGCCGACCCAGAGAGTGAGGAAGTTCGTACCAACACCCTGCTGGCTCTTGGCCGACTTGCCATGCACCTTGACTCGGAGGAGGATGTAGGCCCCGTGAAGGCTTTCCAGCAGCTGATCCCTTCCATGGTCGCTGTCCTCAAGGAGTCGATCGATCAAACCCAGGAGGACCGTGTGATGCAGGCTTTTGAAGTCTTCCAGACTATCCTGGGCTGTGATCCGGCCCTCTTGACAGTGCACCTCAAGGATCTCGTTGTCTTCATGAACGAGATCTCCGCCAACACTGAGGTTGAGGAGGACACCCGTACCCAGGCCATCAGCTTCCTGATGCAGTGTGTCCAGTACCGCAAGCTCAAGGTGCAGGCTATGCGTGTCGGTGAGCAACTCACTCGCACTGCTTTGCACATCGTGACTGAGCTCGGCGATACCTCCGTCCTCGATGATGACATTACCCCGGCGCGCTCTGCTCTGGGACTGCTCGATATGCTGGCTCAGAGCCTGCCTCCTAGCCAGGTCGTTGTCCCCCTCCTGCACTCTTTGGGTCAGTACTTCAACAACACCAACCCCGACTATCGTCGTGCCGGTATCATGGCTCTCGGCATGTGTGTTGAGGGTGCCCCCGACTTCATCAGCACTCAGATGAAGGAGATCTTCCCCATGGTTCTCCAGCTCTTGGGTGACCCCGAGCCCAAGGTTCGTCAGGCCTCGTTGCACGCTGTGGCCCGTCTTGCCGACGACCTAGCTGAGGATCTGAGCCAGGAGCATGAGAGGCTCATGCCCTTGCTCTTCCAGAACCTCGCCAGTGCTATGCAAGAGTACAAGGGTGAAGAGGATGGCCCCACCATTGATATCATGAAGGCCGGCATCAGTGCTATCGATGCGGTCGTCGACGGCCTTGATGAGAAGGATGTTGCTCCTTACCAGGGTGAATTGGTTCCTATCTTGCACAAGCTCTTCAAGCACCCCGACTTCAGAATTAAGGGCTTGGCTGCTGGCGCACTCGGCTCTCTGGCCTCCTCGGCCGGTGATTCCTTCCTGTCATTCTTTGATGAGTCGATGCACTTGCTCCAAGAGTTTGCCACTGTCAAGGACAGTGAGGAGGAGCTCGACCTGCGTGCCAGCGTGACTGACGCCATGGGCGAGATGGCCGCCGCCGCCGGTCCTGAGCGTTATCAACCCTACGTTGAGCCCCTCATGCGCGCAACCGAAGAGGCCCTGCACCTTGGCCACTCCCGCCTTAAGGAGAGCACTTACATCTTTTGGGGCGCTATGTCTAAGGTCTACGGTGAGCACTTCTCTGCCTTCCTCGACGGCGTTGTCAAGGGTCTCTTTGCTTGTATTGAGCAGGATGAGACGGATCTTGAAGTTTCATTCGGCGAGGCTGCCAAGGACTTGGTTGGCCAGGAGGTGACTGTCGGTGGCCGCAAGGTCAAGGTTGCCAGTGCTGATGACGACGACGAGCCCGTTGGTGAGGATGGTGAGATTGAAGATGTCGACCTTGAAGACGAGGATGGCTGGGATGACATCACTGCCACCACTCCTTTGTCGCTTGAGAAGGAAATCGCAGTTGAGGTTATTGGTGACCTTGTTACCCACACCAAGTCCTCCTACTTGCCTTACTTCGAGAAGACCATCGAGACGGTCCTGCCCCTTGCTGAGCACCCTTATGAAGGTGTTCGCAAGAGCACTATCAGCACTCTCCACCGTTCCTACGCTATGCTCTTCGCCATTGCCGAGGAGAACGGCCAGATGGCCAAGTGGAAGCCTGGCCTGCCTCTCCAGGTCGAGCCTGCCAAGGAGGTCAAGAAGTTCGGTGAAATCCTCATGACCTGCACCATCCGGATGTGGACTGAGGAAGATGATCGGTACGTATACTGTCTTTTTGCTTGTTTTTGGTTTTTCTGGTCAGGCTTTGAAATTTATTCATTCCTGCCACCTACAATGATGATCACCCTCGTTTACCCAGCTCACTTTGACACGCAAAAAAGCGTGATTGATGTCAACGACGATTTATCTCACATCTGAACTTTTGATTCTTCTATGTTTTGTTTTGCATGAACATTATGTGATGGCTTCGATTCTAACCTACCATCACCTAGGGCTACCGTCGCCGACATCAACCGCAACATGGCTGAGAACCTCCGCTACTGCGGTCCTTCTCTCATTTCCAATGAGACCACCCTTCACAATGTCATCACGATGGTCACCGATATCATCACTAAGAAGCACCCTTGCCAACTTGAGTTCAGCCCTGACGACGATACTCTCGATGCCGGTGAAGAAACTTCTGAGTTTGACTGGGTCGTTGTTGACACTGGTCTCGACGTCGTCTCTGGTATGGCTGCTGCTCTTGGTGAGAGCTTTGCCGAGCTCTGGAAGGTCTTCGAGAAGACCATCATCCGTTACGCCGGCAGCACCGAGTCTCTCGAGCGTGCCACCGCTGTCGGTGTTCTCGCCGAGTGCATTAACGGCATGGGTGCCGCTGTGACCCCGTACACTTCTGCTTTCATGAAGCTACTGATTCACCGCCTTGGTGATGAGGATCCTCAGACCCGCTCCAACGCTGCTTATGCTGTTGGCCGTCTCGTTGAGCACTCCACCGCTCCCGAAATTGTCAAGGAGTTCCCCACCATCCTCAGCCGTCTCGAGGCCTGTTTGCACATGGACGTCTCCCGCCTTCAGGACAACGCCACTGGCTGTCTCAGCCGCATGATCCTCAAGCACCGTGACAGCGTTCCCCTCAAGGATGTGCTGCCTGCTTTGGTCAAGCTCCTCCCTTTGAAGAACGACTACGAGGAGAACGACCCTCTGTACCGCATGATCTGCCAGCTGTGTATGTATTCCAAGCCTTGTTTATGGTGAACCCTTTGCTAACTATTCTGCAGACAAATGGGAAGACCCCACCATGCGCGAGCTTACCCCTCAATTCCTGCCCATCTTCCAGTCTGTCCTCTGCGGTGATGAGGATCAGCTCGAGGACGAGCGCCGCGCCGAGCTCATCGAGCTTGTCAAGTGGCTGAACCAGATGCAGCCCGGTGCTGCTCCTTGGGCTGAGCAGCTGTAAATGCCCAACCGACTTGATGGCTTGACGACTCAACAAATATTTAATGGATAGACTGGTTAACAAAATGGTTTTATGGTTGACTGATAGAAGATACCCCTCCGGAGCGCATCAGGGTCGGCCCTGTTTATGCGTGATGATGTGACGAAGACGGATAGAAAAGTCATGTATTCGTTTCGCAATGATTTATGAACAAAAATGTTGTAAATATTTATCAATGTTTATAACCTGCCTTGTCTTATATGTTTCCTTTTAAATCGTAGCATGTACTTGAACGCCTCCCGTTGAGCCGTAGGCCTTGTGTGGTCATAAGCCAACGTTGAGCTTCGCAGTATGCCATGAGAGTCCTGAGTCTTGAAGGAAACCGTGGCCATGATCCCCTGAATTGCAATCTTGATGCTCTCTACTCTAACAGCATGACTTTTTGCCCATCACCCCCAGACTCATGAATATACGCATTTGTACAAATTCACCTGAACCCTTAAAAGTTCGCACAAACCCATCATTAACTCATTCATCCCCTCTGAGGAATATACGTATCTACTTGAAATATATCTCGAACCCAACTTCTGATAGACACTGTGCAATACTATATATAGACACAGAAATTAAGTGAAAGTTACAATATGATAGTATATATACTCCACAAAACAGACATTTTACCACTTCTTATTCTATCCATGTCTTCCAATCTAATATCTTTTCCATGACCCTCCCCAAATAACTGGGCTGCTGCCGACGTGCAGTAGCAATTTATCTTAGCAGACTCAAATTCTGCTGCATAATTATATACGTAGATAAGTCAACGAGGAGCAGTCCCAGAAAAGCCGGTGGTGCTGTATCTAAAATACCAATAGAAATTGACCAATAATTAGAATCAGTGATTTTTATTTTTTTTTTGAAATCATCTGTCTGCACGTCTGAAAATACCGGCTGGTACCGCGATTCGTATCTTCTGCTCTGATCCGTAGAATTAATTACATGTAAGATCTGTGTGGGAGAATATGAAATGGTTGAGGATACATATATTATAAATCGTACATAATAAAGCTCAACCAATATCTCTTTTTCTTCCCCTTTATTGAGTTAGTGATCATTGAGGTTGATGTGGGACTCAGCTATACTGTGTACTTTTAGGAGGGATCAGTGATGCCCTATATTCTCAATTATTCAGGAGTACTTATATCATACAAAGACAAGAACAACCACAACCCAGAATACGAAAAGAAAAAGAAAGACAAAGGAATGAAGGGGGAGATAGTAGCTACTACTTAGTTGATACACCCAACCCCCCAACATGAATCTACTTTCTCCAAGCCCAAGAACTCAACCACTCTCTCCAAGTGATCCACGCCCCAGAAACACTCTGTCTCGTTCTGAGCATTCACACACTCGACCCACGGTAGTCCGAATGCTCCTGTGTCGAATGCTTTCTGGGTGTTCTCCGTTAGACGGAGTTGGGTTTCTAGTTCTTTTGACTAATATATCAGTTAGCATTAGCATTAGTATCAGTATCAATCTCAATATCACCATCGCGATTCATCACCATAAACATCAACACCGATCATTATAAAAACAGCCAAATAAGAAATACGCAAAAAGAGATAAAAGATACGAAAAAGAAAAGTAAAAAAAAACAAGGGAACTCACAGCCTCCAGTATCTCCCCGGCAATACTCACACCAAACACCTCTTCCAAAACACCCATAAACCCATCAGTCGTGACAATATGTGCATTCCCCTCTCCCCAGAGCCCCCGATACAACCTCTCCACAACCATAGCTATCTTCTCGGGATACCGCTCACTGAGTATAACTAGTATACTCTGGACATCAACCGTGGGGAAAGGAAACCCGGCCGGTGGAGTTTCACACATGGGTAGATTTAGTCGACGGGCCCAGTAGAGTCGTTCTTTGTTTAGCCAGGTTGATTTGTCTTTATGTTTCTGTTAGCTTTGTTTTGGTTTGGGTTATCCTTTATACATCCTGTATTTTTTATATAGTGGAGGTGGGTAGAGCGAGTGGACTTAGGAATACGGAAGGGTGAGATAGGAAATGATAAGATGGGGGAGGGAAGGGAGGTATATACTTTTAACAGCAATTGGGGGTGGATTTTGACATATGGTGAAAAGCTCACGGAGGAGGACTGGGGTGTAGGTTATGTCGCATTTTGTGAAAGTAGGGGAGTTCTATATTATGGTTAGTTTGATTGTTGATATATCTATATGAGGGCGTGGATTGTAGGTAAGGGACGGACTTTGAGAATGTGGAAGGCAACGTAGCTGAATGGACTTAGGAGGTCGAAGTAGAGGGTGAGTTTTGGGGTGGACATTTTGAGTCTAGGATTATAGATATTATGAATATTATAGATTTGAAAGTTTTGATGTTGTTTATTTTAGATTTGGTAGAGTTGGTTAGAGTATTGATTGAGTGGGAGGTATGGGTTTATATTGTACGAATTCTATTAATGATCTACAGGGAGTAGTTTGCATTCATGAGTGGGATGTGTAGGAATAATTCCTTAATTTTCGTACTGATTCCTCAACAATTCAACGTGTAGATATGCGAACATATGTAGAAGAAGTGTGATTGATGGCTTTGAGACTTCGTGTTCCCCCGTGTTGGAATGATAACTAATCATTAAATATTTAAGTTGTTGGGGTTCCGCAGTTGATGCCCCAACCATACTCACTGACTCAGATTGATCAACCAAGATTGGATATTAGTAGTAATTACTAAATACTCATTAACTGCTCTGAAACACTTCAAGGATCATAAGTTGAAAACGTTAATAGTAATATAATGCTATAAAAAAAAAGACTATAATCGGTAGGTGGGAAGAAAAGTGCTTTTGTGTCTAGAGCCTCGCTTGAGAGGACATGGGTAAGGGAAACAATTACCAGCAGAGTTGGAGTCTAGTTGAATTAAATTCTGTAGAGACAAAGAATAGGCAGAAAATGTAACCAGTCCCACGACTGAGTAGGAAAGTAGTTAAAATCCAAAGTCACCGTAATTAGTACTACTCAGTACTAGACATTACTTGGCTTGAAGATCTGTAGAACCATCTATCACCTATAAAAGAAACCTAGCCGTAGGCATTACAACCCATGAGATTCATAGAATTCTGGAGGCTACATGCATATTGCTTTTGGTAAGATTCATCACGCGCTATGTGGGCCGAGGTGGCCGCATTACCTGAAAGCCTTTCTCCTTCCGCTTGGAACGTTTTAATCGCGATGTCATTTTGCGCGTCCAGCGGTGCAACGTCTGTCGGCTGGGTTGATCTTCGTCCATATTCCCCGACGAAAACGGCGTCGACGGCGGTGTGGAGTCGCTAGTCGGTCTACCGTAGTAGAAGTCTGACTCTCTAACAGAGTAATCTACGTCCGGTCTGCTGGGTACTTCTAACAGCTCATCAAGTATATCCAGGGAGCTTCGAGTCGGCGAAGAGTCATGGGATGAGTCCTCGTTCGGTATTGGGCCTACAGGCGGGCTAACAGAACGTGATGCTGGGCTAGCGTGCAAGTTTCTGGTTGTCAGGGGTTCATTCCGGCGGCGCGGGGATCTATAGAAGCTGGAGAAGTCCGTGACGTAATGCCTCCCACCGGGAGGTGTTGAGGAGAAAGGTGTGGCCGAGTTGCCACTCTCCCTAGGGCGTTCAAGGGATATCCCAGCGGAGCCCAAACGGTAGGAGCTGGCCAGGCTGTCGAAGCTAGGCTTATTAAGACTGTAGTTTGGGCTTTTCGCTCGGAGTATGGCATCGGCGTCTTGAGGATGAAGGGAACGCTCGTCATGATTCAGAGGCTGATAATGGGTTAGTTCCTGCAAGTAGGCGTGATAGGTAATAAAAATTGGGCTAACCTACCGGCATCACAATCATGTCCTCCGACAATGTATCATTATTTCCACTATTCCTTTTCAAGGTAGCCCGGGATAGCTCCCAGAGCGAGATAAGAAGAAAACCGAAGATTATTACTGCGCCATGAAGGCACAAGATCACATAGCCGACCCATTGATTCGTCACCTCACTCGAGGTGCACACGAATGCAAGGCTCAGCATGAGAGATAGCAAGCGAACAGCAGCACACCAGGCGGTCTTGGATATAAAAAAGCCGGCGTGCTGCTGTATGGCCGTATGGATAAGGACAACGACTTCAAACCCAACAAGCACAAGTAGCTGTGCCAGGCCCCAGTCCTGTAGCCCGCCGATTATAATACCCTGTACTAGTGGAATAGCATGCGGTAGATAATCCAAGTATTGCAGCAGCCTCCTTGGACCGGTTGATGGACTGTCTTGGTCAGAGCCTTCCGCAGACGATGTATCGCTCAGATCATTTTGCTCAAAATGACGGAAGATCAGATAGTTCGCGCAAACTATAGCAGCCATTGCCAAAGTGACTAGAGTGACGCGGTAGTTGGGAAGGTATCCAATCAGGATCAATTCGTATGACATGTAGGACAGAAGAGGGAGACTGAAGAATGAGAGAGTCACCCCTAGGAGGATATAACCTCCCTGCCAAAGAAGTGCGGTTAACGAAGGCAAGTAGCCCGAACCTGACGTTATCAGGCATAGAATCAGTAGAACCACGATAAGGCCAGAAACCAGAATGAAAAGATTGATAAACGCATCGAGCATGACATCAGGCATCTGGGGAAAGCCGAGCATCTGTACCATATACTCGAGCCCATACGATGCATTGCTAACATACATACCATCCTCTACTCCTGTATACGTAAAACCATGATCAATAGGGCCTGTCCAATACAACAGAGAGGACCAGGCCACCTGGCTTACTATTGGCTGGTAGAAGCCCGGATATTCTATGGTAAGCGAACCAGCAAGAAAGATGAACTGAAGGTATCGTATATAGTCGGTGATATCGAGGATGATCTCCCATACAGGGCCCTGGTTAGCCCACGCGGCTCTGGATTCTACCACCGATTTCACCCCCGCCTTATTCTGGTGCTTGAGCCACGACGTGATCGCAACAAGAACCACCACAGCGGCGGGTATATAGGTAAAGGCTATAGCGGCGGCTTTCCCAACGTCTGGGGTGATCTTCACCGCCGCACAGTCGATTTCGAGCCCATCAGTGGTTTTAAAACCAATCTCAGCGGCGAGGGTATGCAGCCGGTGTGTACTACCGAAGGAGTACGTATATAGATACTTTGAGAAAAGCAACCCCTCCGGACTGAAGAACGGTATAAGTGACACGACAAAAAGGTACAAGAATAGAGGGTCCTTACGGTATCAACGGGTCAGTAGGTGGCAGGGGACATTGGCTCTCATAATGCTCCACCTTGCCGACGGGGAAGCCGAGCACATGAAAGCGTAATTCGGTGTCAAGCCCAGTCAGGTTGAGGTCATTGCACGTAAACTGCGATTCATTGTGGACACCGAGGATTGACAACGACAATGAGGTCGAGCCATCGAACGTGTCAAATGAGCCGCGAAGGCTGTCAATCCAGAATGGGGACTCTCCTGGAACACTGGATCGCGAGGAATCACAGTGGTACTTCCGCACCCATGCGGCTTGACAGCCTAGGACATAGACGGCAAGGTTTAGCAGAAGACGGGTCCAGGCGATCCCCTGAGGCTGCATGGCACGCGCTCAATATCCCCTAGCGTACTATAGAACTCATGAAGTCGGGCCAGAGGATCATTGGCATATGCGACCACAGTGCAGGCAAATGATTCTTCAATTTCAGACTTTTTACAAGAAAGGGAGTTACGTCCTAAAAGAGCAACCATTCAAGGTGCAGTCTACGGCAGCCTAAATCTACAAGACGGTTGAAAAAAAAAAAAAAAAAAAAAAGGGAAATCTTGGCGTTTTTCAATCGGCTGCACATCCGACAGTCTCCACATCGTCCCCACTTATTTTCAGCCTAGAAAACGGGAGAAGAAAAGAATTTTGCTTGCTAGGTTTTGCTTTCACTTCTGAAAAGGAAAGTTCGAGGCCCCCACTCGACTTCTATTTACGTATGCTCATGCGATAGAACCATTTTGCATCAACGCTGGACCTCCTATTCTAACGCACTATCGTGTGCATATGAAAGATCCTACACTACTGGACTGACGTCTGGAGGGTAGAAAGCTAATTAGACGTGTGGACATCCAAACTCCCGGGCTTAGGTAGTATTGGTTCCTGGTTGTCGCCAATATCAATACACATCGTTGGATTTTATATTCCGACAAGATCAATTGGGTGGGGGGGGGAAAGACTTAGGCCACCATGTTTGTATGCGATTTGTCAAATGATAATTAACAGGAGTGGAAGACTATAACTGGGAGAACTGGAATCGGTATCTCCTTAGTTGCTCTTCTCAAAGCGTTGGCTTCGTATACAAGCCTGAGGCTACCACTCAGTTAAGCCAAGGGACGGGCGGTAGCAACTGGAACATTACAAGACCCGGCGCATCCTTCATTACCCGAGATCCCTACTGAATATAAGTATTTAAATACGCAATGCCATTATGAAGACGCCTAAAATCCATGATAATGCGTTCATTCCAAGTATATCTATAGAGATCCGAGACCGAACCATTCTTTGCGGGGGTGACTAGGTCAATGAGAATCGCAATATTGATGTAAGAGTATGGCTTGAAAAGTTAGAAAGTAGCTAGATCATCCAACTTCTGGTTTAAGATTATTTGACATTCGAAATGTATGACCAGTTCTCTTATAGAGTTCCTGTTTTCGAGGGGATGGGGCTTCACCTTATATGTTAAGGAAAGCCTTTCAAATAGATTCAGATATTTAACCCAGCCGCTATACATCGAAGCGCCCGTAGTCGAGAGCACTGCTTGTGTCGTGGTGGACCCCTGGTTCTTGAAGCTGCCTTTCTGGTGGATCCAGGTGGAGCGTAGTAGAGCTTGGCATCGTTCATACTTTGATTACCATAAATCAAATTCAGACGTTGGATTATTTATAGTGTGCAGTCTTTCTCTCATGACGAATCCAAAACCGCGTCGTAGCATATTTCTGACGAATGAATTGCGGTGTTCAAGGGTAACACAAACCTACAGCATGTATAGTGAAAACCCAACACGGAGCCTTAAGTGTAACTTTATGTGGACAGAATATATAGGAATGGGAGTATACAATGAGGTATGAACCATTCGCTGTCTTCGATACGAATAGCAGGGTGAGCCATCTCGTGATCGGGGATAGTGCGAATGTAAGATACAGGGGGCAGAATATCCAAACTCACTTGACCAACAGGATGACAGTCACAGCACGACGAGCGTGTCGAATACAAGGGTCGCTATATTGCACAATGCGAGTAAATCCGCAAGTAGGAATACTGATCTAAGTCTAGACATGAGCTAAAAGAAATTGACATTGGTTGCATTGAAGAGGGTTCTGATGTCGAGAATTATTTTCTTTTAAAGATTGAAGTAGCTTATATGCGACGTAGAAGTGGTGGACCTTATCACACAATTGAATGTGTAGTATAACAGCAATAGATTACTCGGTAAAGTCCTAGGAAGAGAAGGCATGGGTAGGAAAGAAGGGGTAGCTGTATATAGCTTCAAGAGTGTCGGATGTAGGAAGTGACCGTGAATGCCAGGGGTGAGTGGAATTTGATGGGGCGGCATTGGACTACAGGAGACAACGGGGACATTGCCTTTAGTGTGGCTGTGGATGGCTTCTCTGTTTCCTGAAGAAAATACAGCTGCCCAGGTGTAGATGAGGGACTTCTATTTTAGGAAGGTGATGAAAGATAGAGAGATTTACGAGAGACTCTGTTGGCAGCAAGATCTGACTCCAACTTCAATGAAAAGGAGTAGATAGACAGTTAAGGGTTGTAATTCTTGTATAGTTTCAATTGATCAGTTAGGAAGGCATGGAGGAGTCTGAAAAGGAAGGGGAGCTACCAGCAACGCAGTTCTCCACTATGATGAAAGCGCAATACAGACCTAATGGACTGGTATAGCTTCACTTTCTCTACGAGAAGGATTTTCGAATAGCAAAACTAAGATGCGATAGCGTGACCTGTGTGCTCTACCACAGCTACTCTCGCTCCAGTACTACCAACATCGTCTTCGTGCTTCGCGAGGGTAACCAGGTCCCCTCTCCCTTTTCAGGGTTACACTCAATTGAAGACTTCTTTAAAAGGCCTTCGATATCCCGCGTGGACGGTGAGATTCGAACGGGTGGACCCATATAGAGAACCACACTGAGCGTTTCAAAGGTCAGCTGGAGTCCCTAGGACCAGTAGGCCATCGGGTTCGCTGTGGCGAGAGACTTTTGTCGTTGTTTAGCCAAATAGACCTTGGTTTATTTGCCTGAGGCTCAGGATGTTAGGCCTGAGGTGGCGGTGGTTGACCTCAGGTGAACAGTGAAGGCCTAGGTTTGCATAGTTTACTGAGCTGACGCAGGTTGCGTGCGTGTGGTAACACTTCAGAACAGTGGCCGAGGATCCCGTGTGAACTTGCCATTCCAAAACCATTTCTTGGTACATACCTTTTGGAGATCAGCATTCATAGAAGAAAGAGGACTAGGATACATCTGCTTTGATTAGAAAGTATAAGGCTTATCGAATGGTCTGAGAGGGCAATGGAGTTATGGCTATACTTCTTATTGCTTGAGAAGCGAAACTCAATTGAGCCGCGTCAAAAGCTTATCTACATAGTCAGGAAAGAGCTCAGTGGGAAGTTCTGCGTCTATTCTGCAAACCATTGTCGATCGAAGGACGCTAAGACATGCTGCGCCGCCCTGAATTCAAATCAGGTATCTCTAACACCGCCACGTCTGTGCCATATTAGAACCACTGCTGATCCATGAGAGCCCATCACGAAGAGCTCTTCTGGGAACTCGTACTTTCTAGCTTACGCTTAAGCACGTAGCATGCATCCCATCGGCTCAAAGAGCATGCGCCACAAAGCTGGGACTATTACTCTAGTAGTATTTTGCTAGCGCTGTTAGGGTCCAAATAGCGCAACTGTAGGTCCAATAAATGGTCTCATCTAGGCTCTAGGCAGCAAAGATAAGCCTTCGAAATAATTCAAGCTTTGACGTAGGGCTGACTCCAGGATTATCAGGGGCTAAATGACCACCTTTGTTTTGACCTTACGTATTGCTAAGGGTAACTGCGAGCACAGCACATGATAAGCTCAAATTCTGTACTGCTACTTTCCGCCTCGGTAGAACGAGGTCACTCCGGGGAAGTTCTCAAAGTGGATCCTGAAGTCTTGGCCCACCTCTTAGTTCCAATTTTAGCGCGTGGCTTAAACTCGGCTGCCTGACGCTGACGTCGCTTGGTTTCAGACCGACTCTTGTATTCTTTCCAGTTTAGTTGTGCATATAAAAAGGTGAGTTGTCCACTACTATTAGGGTTGCCCTGAACTGCTCATTGTCGCATTCTTTACTAATTCTTGAAAACCTCAAGCCTTCTCTTCTGTCCCCTAATAAAAACCTGCATCGCCCATCCACGGTAAAAACAATCAGTCAAAATGGGCGCCTCTTCCATCTCATCTCCGGTGAACTTCATCCTTCCGTCCTCCAGCTCCGGATCCTCCATTAAGAAACCCATCAAATCCGTCCAAAAACCGTGCTTCGGCTGTGACTGTGGCGATGAAGAGTGCGATTGCTGCATTTGCACAGTGATGTAATGTGGTTTGATGATGTACGTCATTTTACCCGGTTGAGATTGACGACAATGGAGGATTAACGGGGGGCTTTAGGGCCAAGTTGCATCGGTTGATACCACAAAGGTGTGGGGTCAACGGTTGATCCGAATATACGTGTGTCTTGATGATATAATGCTTGATGCGGATTTGGAGTGATTACGACCACCTGTGGGAGGATTCTTGCCACTTTTTCTGAGCGATAATTGTTGATATATGCTGTTATTGATATCCATTTGATTTTGCTCTGCTTGTCTGTACTATCGCTCATAGATCTTTCCTACTTCGGGCTACTTTACGATCTCTTGATACACTAAGAATAGTCCATTGGGGCAATGATTGACATCGCACGACTTGGATAGATCAGGGCGCTTTATATTCTATACCTGACACTGTCAATGACTTTTGTCCTCTAAAGATGTTACGACTGGGAAGAGCAAATAGGGGGGGGGAAAGGGAAAACAAAACAAAGCCGAGTTGTCAAAACGCTCTGCTGCGCGTGTGTCAACCACTTGTCGAAAGATACAGCGCTAACTTCAACTTGGTAAATCAGATTGGTGTCTACAAAATTCACTGCTGCTCTTAACTAATGTTCAATGGCTGATTGTCCTTGCTCTTGCAACACGACCGCTGTTGGTCGTTGAGGTTTGCTCAGTAAATATACAAATGAACCTAAGAAAGCAAACACAGCTACAAAGCCGGGAATGGAAAGACCCTGCAAGCTGAATATACGTTTATAACTTCACAAATACCCTCAACATTTGCACCACTCTCATGCTTACGAATAGTCAACTCTCCCACAATGTCATCTCCGTTGCTTTAGTTACCTACCGAATTACGGCTTGAAATCTATAGTCATCTGTTTGGAATCTCCCCAACTACACGACTCGTCCTTGGCCGGCCCCTCTCGCCGTGGCTCAATGACTTTGTGGTCTGCTATTTTCCTGTTTCAACCCCACATATAACAGACTACCAAACCCGCAGTATGTATGACGGAGTAGGGCGGGGCCGACACCAGATATACAGCCGGAGTCTATTTGCTCGCCATCTTAGCGACTTGCAAAGAGGTCTACGAGGAAGCAATGCCGCTATTTTACTCAAAGACATTCTTCGCAATAGCAGGAAACATCAATACAACTGTCAGCTGGCTGGCTGGGATCTGTGCACAACGAAGACGGTATATCCGGAGACTAAATTTCCATTTCGATAGTGGACCGACAATTCGACCCAGAATAAACAAGACCAGTGTGCAAGGCAGGATGGAGGTAATTTCTGAGATCTTGACGGATGCGGACCATATCGATGTCCTAGAGCTACTTATGTTGGACAAGCTGCATGAGGCTTATCTGTCGCTCATGGCAGCAAGAATCAATCATAGGGTACCGAGGTATACTGCGCTCCGGAAACCAGGTAAACCACTCCTACTACTTGGCATTGAAGCATTGAGCAGCTAGAGTGACTCCCACGGTTGGGCTGTTTACGGGTTGTGGGGCGTCCAGAATTACTGCTACGCTTTCCTGATGATAAAGGCTTATCTAGAAGCCTTTGTGGAAGGCAAGAAACCTGGTGGGCTTGGAGAAGAGAATGAGCATAACCCTGTTGTGGAATTGGTAATACCAGAAGGGATTGATACTAGTGACAGCTAGCAAATCAACGACATACCCAATGGCCAGGTCCCTCAGTGTACAATATGAGCGTGCGAAGGGCCGTCAACCTGTTATACCCATCCATAACTGCATGTCTTTCAGGTGTTGGCGATTCTCTTAGGTGCTATAGCCAGAATAAGATGAGCTGAGAGATACGCTACCGGTCTATTTAGTTACTGACAGACTGTTGATACTACCGCTTTTCCTCGTTGAATTTCATTCAGAGTGCTATCTTTCCCCTCCATTCCTTATAGACACCCCGCGCTAGAAGTATCTCCATGAGCCGGGCTGACTACCACATGAACGGCGGTAGCTAATTTGGTGTTTCCCTTTTCCCTTTCCATTTTCTCCGCAACTCTGCGATCCGCATGAAAGGGAAGGCGGGAGACATGGTCTGAAGAGGCCGCCGACAGCCTATATGCTAAGGCAGCTTTAGGCCTCAAAACTGTACCTCTGCTGAAACTACCATTGCCGATATTTCTCAGGTTCCATGCTAAACTCCTTACACTACGGCCAATTACTACAATTCGCCTTGTTGCGGCGTAAATGTCGGGCGGAAAAAGGAGCGGTGACTCATTCACTTGGTTGAGAGTAGGGCTCGCTTACATCCAACAGTGCGAACGTGGGTGGATAGGAGTAATTTCGCCATTGCGGAAGAACAAGGTAGCGAAGGCAAACTGCATTGGGCAATTGTTTAGAAGAGTGGATCTTTGACACGATTGACGAACTGCTGTTCTTATCCACTTTCGCTTTCTAAGGCGTTCAGCTTTGTTGCCCCTCGCCCTTTTCCGTTTGGTTCCTTTTCCTCCGTCCTCCACATTCGTCCACGTGGTCAGGGTGGATATTATGAGGAACACTGTAGAGATTGCAAAGTCCCCTAGTCCCTCCTTCAAACACGCGAAAACAATCATATCGGGCATTAATTCGCGGTAGAGGCGCAGCATTGTGGCAACAGCCGCAGACTTTTTATGAAGTGTCATGAAATTACGGTGAAGTGTCGTGCGCTAGCCAATGATGGCAACGATGCGCTGGATAGGGCTGCCAATCGTTACGAATATTTCCGCGATCTTGGCGCCCATCTACACTAGGAATTTAGGCCACTACTTGCTTTCGTTCTAGACTGACTGGTGAAGCTGAGCATGCCGGATAGAGCAATACAAAATAACGACAGAAGGCGAAGGCCTGTGGCCCACGTGTTTTCCACCCACGAGATTGGGATCCACCTGGTGTGTTCTCAGCCATGATTGACAGTCGATCAGACAATGCATCCATCGCTGGCATGTTTGAAAAGTAAACGTGTAACGGGCACAGCCTGAGCGCGGCACATTAGAGTCTGGGGTTATGGGCGTGGTCAGTCGAATAACGAATCAGTAGTGGTTTGACGGGGGGACTCATCCATTCTATGTCCAATGAACTTCGCCAAGTTGCTCACCATAGCCCTAGGATGATTATGCAACGAATGAAGAATCCTTCTAGCATTGCATTGCAAAAACCCACTATCCCCGTGTTTTACTGGCCTTATACACGTTTTTTCTGCCTTAGCTCGAGTAGTATAAGAAGGGGTGTCATTCGCACTTTTCTCGGTTTCCCATCATTCATTCACTCAAACAACACTATCATCAAGACTTCATTTCTCTCAAAGTTCCTCTCCATTCTGTGCCTCTTTCTCACTCTATCTCACCATGTCCTACTATTCCAATCCTCGCCAGGAAAGCCGCAAGCAAGTCGCCACGGCCTTCGCAAGCGGCGGCCGGAAGGAGATGGCCGTCCCCACACAATGTTGTGACCTGAAAGCTGGTGGACATGTCTTCCTCCAAGGCTACAATTGTGAGATTATAGCCATCCAGCCTTCCGAATTTAACGATTCTATGGTCCGTATTGTCCGATGCGACGCCGAAACCGGGGAACCAATGAACGACCAATACGTGAATATCGGCGAAACCGTCTATGTCCCTTGCGAGGAAGCTTACAGTTCGGTATGTATCAATCTCCATGAATCTCGCAGGTTTTCACGCTGCTATGAAGATTACAACTGACCTGCAATGTTGTAGACCTCGAGTGACCGCAACCAACGGTTCAGAGAGGATGCCAGAGGCCCTAGTAGCCAAATGGTTGCTAGAAATTACCAATCCAGTAATGCTGGGCGTTACCGCAAGTGAGTACAGATCTATCACAGCACACCCGAGCTCGATAGTATAGGTAAACCTTGAAGCTGACGGTTGCTACCATCTAGTTACTGAAACTCGGAATGGTTCACAGGACATCGCTGCTACTGTTTGATTAGTTAGGGACAAGATGGTTGATCCATCCATGCACTCAAGTCGGAGTTGATATGGTTCGGTTGTTCGTTTCTCGGTAGTCTGCTTCTTGGATATATTTGCTTCGCACCTTTTGTTATTGATATAGACTGGAACTCATGTTCATTGATTTATTTATTTTATTTATTTTATTTATTTTATTTATTTTATTTATTTTATTTATTTTATTTATTTTATTTATTTTATTTATTTTATTTATCTTTTTTCCCGGGTTCTTTTCTTCGAGCATCACCACATACTGGAATTGTAGGTACATGTTCGCAATCAACAATAACATTGTTGACATAATCCTTGAAACGTCACTCTGAGAGGAAGCTCATACTCCCGTCTGAATCTAGTGTGCTAAGATCTATTTGCACATGTTGGAAGTGTGTACCAAAAGCTATATTGTCCCTATACTTGCCGATAAACAGTGACGTGATACTTGATCATTACGAGGACAGACGATCTACACATTACCGCTAACCAGGACTCAGAAATGTAATAAGGGCATCAATACATCCAACAACTAGTAAGCACATAGTATGACACACAAAGTGTTTGATCGAACTCACCATTCTCCCCACCACGTGCGACAAGGATACCATCATCATCACATGACGTCATCTGACCGTGTCCCCAAAATGCAATTGAGAAACGAAACCCCGGCCAGAACCGCCCAAAATATTCCTCCCACGATACTTTCCCTTGGGAGTTCATCACTCGGACCCGAAAATGTTCTAATCCAGTGGGGGCAGCATCTACCTTGGGCTTGGCTTCATCCGCTGAAGAAACCAGGGACCAGCTTACCCGTCACCATGACGCAATGGACTGCACTTGTATACGCAAACGAATTTTTTTTTTTTTGTTTACTTATAAATACTCACGTTTGCTCTGGGGGTGATCGAAATCTGTATTGTACTGTCAATTGCATTATAGAGTCTCTGTTTACCTTCTTTCAATTACTCCGCTTGACCTACTGCCTCCTTATTATCATAACTTACCAAGATGTTGAGTCGAAGCTCCAGATTCGCAACAAGCTGCACAAGACAGCAACTCTACCGCCAAACAAGAACCCCCCTCCGCAATGCGCGCTGTCGCTACTCCACCTCCACTGAATCAGGCTCGTCGGGGACTTCCCCAGCTGTAGTTGGCGGTATCGCCGGTGGTGCCGTCACATTCCTTGCAGGATACGTCTGGTACCAATTCTCCGGGGCGAAGACGATCGTTCAGACTGCAAACCAAACAGAAGCGTATTTCAAGGAGGCCAAGAAGAAGGTCGCCCAGAAGACCCCCGAGCCGGATGAGGCGTTCGGGTGGTTGAGAGACACGGCCAAGAGTTATGCGTCGTTTATCCCCGGTGCGAAAAGCTATGTCGATACGGCGTTTGATGACCTAGAAACCATCAGACGTAACCAGGGGAAGGAGTTCGATGAGATTGTCCGCGATGCGTACAATGACTTGCGCGATGTCTCAAAGAAGGGTAAATTTGATGTGGATACCGCGATCAAGGTACGGGATGTGCTGGAGAAGCACTTTAAGAGGTTGTACGAGCTGGCTGGGGATTCTGCGGAGGATATTTTGAATAATCACCCCGAGCTTAAAGAGAAGTTTGGGGGTAGCTTTGACCGGCTAAAGGAGATGGGTAGTGCCTATGGTCCTCAGGCTCAGGAGGAGGTTGACAAGACTTGGAAGCAAGTTAAGGATATTGTCTCTGCTGGTATCAGTTTTGATACTGTCGAGAAGATCCAGAAGGTGACTAAGGAGAAGGAGGAGAAGCTTCGGAAGCTCGGTGATGAGGCTTGGAAGCGTGGTCTCGATGAGGCCCGGCCTTACCTTGAGAAGAGTCCGAAGATCAAAGAGTTCGTTGAGAAGAACACGGATGCCTTGAAGAAGGGCAACTATGCGAAGGTCTGGGACATGATCAAGGAGAGTTCCTCCTCTGGAAACACCGAAGACTTGGAAAAGTACGTCAAGGATCTCGCCGGTCAAGCCAAGGAGAGCGCCAAGGAGAGCGGATTCGGCAATCTGGATAAACTGTCAAACATGGTTCCCGGAGGTTCTCAAATTCTTTCGCAGCTGCAGTCCCTTCAGAATGCTGCAGAGAAGAAGGGCCCCGAGGCTGAGAAGCTTCTCAAGGAAACTATTGATGACCTCCAAGGAGTTTTGTCCGAGAAAGTGAAGAAAGCGGAGAAGCTTGCAGAGGAAACGAAGTCTGAAACCAAGTAAGCTTGAGTGGCGATGTGCTACTTTATTTATACATTTGCATAAGTCGAGCTTCCATCTGGCGAAAGATTAATATTAATCAAGAGGATTCATTCTTGGATAACGATGAATTCTGGGAAGAGGCGTTCATATTCGGGTCTAGGTCAGCGATGGCTTATGGCAGGTACATTTTAATTTAGCAAATGAAATTTCCATCCAAAGCCTCAAATTTCCGAGCATGTTTCAAGTTGACTTTTTTATCATAGAAATAGCCCTTAGGCAATATTGTAAATGCCTCAGGCCAAAAGTAATTCGTAGAAGTGGCCGTACTTACCGCCTATTTCTGCCCTTCAAGATCCAGTACCGCATCCAGAACATGACGATGCCGTCCTATATTGCGATTATTTTTCACCATTGCTTTCATCCAGCAAATTGACTCGATCAATCAGTCTCACAGAGCTTTAGGAACGCGACTGATATCCATAAAACCACAAAGGCGCACCCTCATATCTCACAGAAAACCAATCGCACACCTCCCCTCATCACCAAAATGTCCTCCGGATTCGTATCAGCCGGAACAGACCAAGAGCCGGTAGAACGCGACGATGAATGGCTCCGCGCCCAACAAGAACTGGAGGAAGAACGGCGGCGCAAGGCAGAACTAGGCAAGCAAGCCGATGGCAAAAGTCTCTACGAAGTGCTACAGCAGAACAAAAGTGAGTCCCCGGTATCCTGAGCGGGCCCAGGTTGCGCGGATCAGGGATATTCGTTTGGATTGACATGTTAGGGGTGATTGTTCCTCTGCGATGAAAAAGTGGCCAAACAGGAAGCCTTTGAGGAGAAAATTAAATTGAAGAATCAGTTCCGTTCGCTTGACGAGGATGAGGTCGAGTTCCTGGATTCGATTATGGAGTCGACCCGCGCGCAGGAGGCCGCTGTGAAGAAGGAAACTGCTGAGCAGCTTGAGGCTTTCCGGCGACACCGGGAGGAGGCGGAAAAGGTTGCACTTGAGGAGGGCACTGCGGATGTTACTCCCGCTGCTGAGGGGGAGGATTGGAAGATCCCTGCGCGTAAGCGGAGGAGGGATAAGAAGGATCTTTTGCTTCCTGGGAAGAAGCGCAAGTCTACCGCTGAAGGTGCGGAAGAGACTCTGTCGACTGGGGAGCAGAAGGTGGATCAAAAGGACAAAGATTCCGGAAAGGATGAAAAGCAGTCTGTTCCGGCTCCGGCTGATGCTGCTAAAGTTAAGTCACAGCCACCTGTGAACACTGCAACTTCTGCTAGCCCCGTACAGGCCAATGATGTGAAGGAGATTGAGAAGAAGCAGGCGCCCAAGCCAGCTTCGATATCTCTTGGCCTGTCCGGCTACAGTTCCGACTCTGAGTAATTGTAATTTCGATTTCGCAGGGGCCGCGTATCGCACTCATTCATTGCTTGGCCTTGCCTCCGTTAAACGCTTACAGTACATGATTCACGTTGCGGTATCGACTGGATCATTGAACTTTGAACATGTCTTGCCAGTTATCACGGACACTCTACAACCAAGGTTATGATAGAGTGTGACATTGGCAATCAGAAGGCATAGTGTTTCAGTTGTTTCAAAAGCATCCAAAGGACTAACTCGCAGAATATTTGATGATTCTCGATTCATTTACAATACACGGGAGCCAGCGAACTTCGGAAACCAACATCATTATCTTGTCCCAAACTGTATACAACATGTATGAGAGATTATATTTTGAAATATCAACGCAACAACCCAACGCTTGTGCTCTATCCTACTTATGGGGAAATCGTCCTTCGTCCAGCTTATCTTTCAACTAGCAACACCTTGTATTCTCTTCATCCATCACAGGTTCACTCCTTGTGTTGTGCATAAACCTCTTGCTTCACCTCTTGCTCCTGAACTTTGTGCTCAAGGTCATGAGGAAGATAATCCTCCTTCTTTGTTCCTAGCACAATCCATGGGGAGTTGGAGAACAAGTAGTTCATCTCTTCAAGCGGCAACTTCTTCGTCTCAGGCAGCAGCAACCAGAAGAAGATTGCGTTGGTGAAGTTGCAGATGATGAAGAGGAAGTAATACCGGTAGCGGACATTCTCCATCGCAATTGGTGTCACTTGGCCAATCATGGTGTTGAATGCATAAGATGTCATAGTAGCAATGGAAACACCCTTCGACCGAGTTCGCGTATCGAAAACTTCTGCCGGAATGATCCATGACAGAGGACCACAGGTGCAAGAGAAAGAGAAATTATACAACCAGGTCATGATGATGAAGCCCCAGTGAGCCCCTGTGTTGTTGACCTCGGGAGGGAATTTTGCGAGCAGGATGCATGCGATGATGAAAGTGACACAGTTACCCAAATTTCCAAAGATCAGGCTCCGCCGTCTACCGAAGCGGTCAATGAACATCATACAGAGGAACTGGGCTACCAAGGCAATAACGGAATTGATTGCCTGGTAACGCAGCGTTTCGTCTCCCTTGATCCCGATTTGCTCATAGATTGTTACAGAATAGTACCTGCCAAAAGTGAAGATTATTAGCCTATGTCCCGAAAGACACCGGGGCTTTTCTTTCAATTTTTCGAAATGTCCGGGTTAAGAGGCCTTCCATTGGCACTTACTGGATGGCTGACACTCCCGTCATCTGCACTGATGCCTGCAACGCGCAGCAAAGGAACAGACGGCGGAACGATGACCGAGAGCTAAACAACTCCAAGTATGACTTGGCTTCATTCTCATGCTCAAATGTAATACTCTCCTGGATCTGGTTGTATTCAGCACGGACCCACGGGTCATTCTCATCCCCATGCGCGTGAAGCTTCGCAAGCGTCTGCAGACCCTTTTCATGTTGGCCATGGTCGATGAGCCAACGCGGCGACTATTCTAGGATTAGCTACAACAACTGTGACAGCATCTGGATGCACTCACCTCTGGGAAGAACATGATCAAGAGACCCAAAAACACGGCGGGGACCACTTGTAAACCAAGTGGGACCTGCCACTGAGCATTGTTTGTTGGGTCAAATCCAATATACGTGCCATATGAGATCCATGCAGCGCACAGAGAACCAACACCCAGCATGAATTGCTGCAGCGATGTCACTCGACCTCGAATGTCGGGATGGCAGATCTCAGCCTGGTATAGCGGGATGATCATGGTAAGGAATCCGACACTAGGCAGAGATTAATCTTCGTCCTCATTTTTGGTATCTCTGAGGCTTACCCAAGTCCGGCCAGGAATCTTCCACTGTATAAGTATGCGACTGTCCGTGCTCCAGTCTGAAGCCCTCCACCAAGACAAAAGATCACGCAACCGAGGGAGATCGTCTTCCTTCTGCCGAGAATATCACCGCTGGGACCCGCAAATGCTGAGCCGAAGAAGGCACCTGCCGTGAACATAGACACTACCAATCCGCTAGTAGACAGTCAGTAAGCCTATTCAATACAGTATTATCTCTGCCGCACCTGGCGTAGAGACTTACGTCTGGGTATCATTTGCTGCGAACTTGTCTTCGAACGAATGACTGGCAATAACCTCCGCAATCACACCCAAATCGTCTATAGTCGTAGCAGTTAGTAAGTTCTTGATAGCATAGTAGTGCTCTGTCACTCACATCCATAAAGGAACGAACCCAGCGAGGCGAAAACGCCCACCAGAAACTGTGTAATGGATCAGCAATTCCCTAAGCTATCCCTTCGTTAACATCGATACTCACCTGGTACCATGCCGGAGAGAGACGCATGGTGATCTCAATATCCAATCTCAAACAACCTAACTGCCCACTATGCCCTGAGAGCAAACTCAATAGGTAGACCGGTGGACCAGATGCGGGGATTTCCCTGGGGTATGGGGTTCCGCAGGCCTTTAAGAACTTCTGGGGATCGGATGCCCACATCCAACACTAAGGCTCCGGAGCCCATGACAACAAGCTATGGGATCGTGGTCCATAGTGTCTCGTGGTGGGATTCCGGAGCTCTTTCCCAAAAGCATGGTAAAAGGCGCCATAGCGTGTCGATAATTCCCGGATTCCACACCAATGAAGGAACATACCATATAGCAGCAAGAGCTTCACGGCGAATCAAAATCCCAACTCCATGAGAAAGGATTCAATTGGCGCTTGACCGTTTGCGGGGGGCCGTCGTGGTGTGGCTTTCGGGATCGCGAGATACTCGTGCAAGCGCGAGCCCTGATTGATGGAAGATCTCGTGGCGTTGCCTCGGCTTCAAAACCAAGACGACGGCGCCGTTCCCAAGCATCGCCTACACTTTCTACCCATGATTCATGCCAATTTTCTTCGTGGTCTGGAACAACCCCGCAGGAGATTTTCCCCTTCTATTATGATAGCTACGATGCATGTTCAGTCCACATTAATTAGTTGGCGCTGCCCAGCTGCTTCCGCCACGGACCTTGGAAGAGTACTTAGTCTAGCACCATCTTCCCTCTTTTTCCTACCAATCAATAACTCGGGCAACTCAATTTACCACTTTACTGTTCAATTTATGATATTTTAACGGCCGCAATAATGACTACGTTCACGAAACTTAGCGATCAGGATACGCCGAGTATTGCCATCCACCCATCCCGGCGTATTTCCAAGATCAATCCCAACATCTATGCGGGGTTCACAGAGTAAGCTTGGATTATTTCATTTATCCTATCTGGTACTAGAGTGTCGAAGGAATTAAGCTCATGCATGATCGCAGGCACATGGGCCGATGCATCTATGGCGGCATCTACGACCCAGGTAATCCCTTGTCAGATGAGAACGGCTTCAGGAAAGATGTCCTTGAAGCTCTGAAGACCCTCGACATTCCCGTTGTTCGCTACCCCGGCGGCAACTTTATGGCAACGTATCACTGGATCGACGGTGTTGGTCCTAAAGACCAGCGTCCTGCACGGTATGTTTTATGATGATGAACCTTGTGTTAACCTTCCTCTTGTGGTGTCCTCGAGCAACATCTACCTTTTTCCGAAGGGTACCTTGGCCACTAGAAAGCTTTGAACGCAAATTCTGACTGTTTAAAGGCCCGAGCTGGCTTGGCTAGGTACAGAGACGAACCAGTTCGGAACTGACGAGTTCCTCAAGTGGTGTGAAGTTCTTGGAACGGAGCCATACTTTTGCCTGAACTTCGGAACAGGTACTCTTGATGAGGGTAGGCTTTCATCTAAACCCTAATTACCAAAGCCTTGTAAAACTAACCAGCTTTCTATAGCACTGGCATGGGTTGAGTATTGCAATGGTACCGGAAACACGTACTATGCAAACCTCCGCCGGAAGAATGGTCGCCAAGAGCCTTACAACGTATGCGCCTTTTTCATGCTAAACATATCACTTGGCTGACATCACACATACAGGTTAAATACTGGGCTCTCGGAAACGAGACCTGGGGACCGTGGCAAGTAGAGCAGATGACCAAGGAGGCATACTCTCACAAGGCCTATCAATGGGCGAAGGGTAAATATCAATTTCCAACTGCCGCTATGACCAAAAGTACTAATCAGGTCCCATAGCTCTTAAGCTTCTCGATCCTAGCTTAGTTCTGATCCTCTGTGGACAGGATGGTACAGCATCATGGGACTACTATACCTTGAAGCATTGTTTGCTTCCCGTCAATTCACCCCTCTCTACCAGTGCTGTCCCCCTCATTGACATGCACAGCATTCATCTGTACACCTGCTCATCATCTCATCTGCCCAATGCCACCGCCCCTCTAGCTGCTGAGCGTGCTATTGAGATCACATCCTCCTTGATCGATCTCGCCAGGATCGAGAACGGTGTTCCTCCAGAGCAAACCCGCCCAACCATCTGCTTTGATGAGTGGAACGTTTGGGACCCCATCCGTGCCGAAGGCAGCAAGGGTGCAGAGGAATGCTACACGCTTTCTGATGCGCTGGCTGTGGCTGTCTGGCTCAATGTCTTCGTCCGTAAGAGCAAGGACCTGGGCATGGCATGCATTGCGCAGACCGTCAATGTTATCTCCCCGCTCATGACAACCAAGGAGGGTATCACCAAGCAGACCACCTGGTGGCCTCTGTACCTGTTCTCTAAGTACATGCGGGGCTGGACAATCAGCGCGCATCTCGCCAGCGCAACCTACGAGGGCGAAACCTCTCCCAAGTGGATTCGTGGTGTCAAGGAGACCCCCTGGCTGGACGTCAGTGCTGTCCTGGGGGAGGATGGCTACGTCAACGTTGCTGTTGTCAACATTCACGAGGAGAAGGCTATTGAAACAAGGATCGACGGTGCCTCGGGAGAAGTTACTGTGTTCACTGTCACTGGTGACAATGTCGCAGCAACCAACATGAAGGGCAAGGAAGAAGTTGCCGTGGTTGAGAGCACCTGGGACGGACAGGGCCCCTACGCATTCCCTAAGCACTCTCTTACCCTTCTGAGATGGAAGGCTTAAGTGTCTCTGGTAGACACCAGCTGTGTTTCCATCATAATAGAAATAGACTAGATGAATTCATTACATTTGTACCATCTCCATATCAATATCCGTCATACATAGCTGCGGCTCATCGCAGATGAATCTATCCATGCACAGTTTTCGTCTAGCATTCATCATCCACAGTCATACTTATACATTATCATAGACAATCATAGCCTTAACCGAAGTTAACATCATGAACAGTTCCCTTGTCATCCAAGTGTACGTTCAACCTATACAAGCCACATCAGTCCATATCCTTTCTACAGAAAATAACAACCTGGATACAAGAACATACCGTTCAGGTTTATAATCCATCGTCCTCATGTCGCCAGGTTTAAGAATCCGATGAGACTCGGGTAAATCCTTCTTCGCAAATGACTACCGACACCCGAAATTAGCCTAATACTCACAAACCATATTTCCCAAATGAAAAGGAAAGAAAAACAAACAGTAACATCACTCGTTCCCTCCGTGATCGTCTTTCCGGCCAGCTTGTTGAGCCATTCGTTCTTATCGCCAGAATTAACCTCGGGGACGACTAGAGGCATGGTGGAATGGAATTTTCTGGTATGATATAGAGATAGTGTGTGTTGATTTGATAGTTTTCCTAGTTCGGAGGGTAATCGAGGAGCAAAACGCATAGAATGATGGATTAGGATAGAAAGTTGATTCAGGTTGCCTGGAGGGGGTGGATTAGGCTTTATAATCTTTATACCATCATCACGGGTCAACTGGTGATGATGTCATCGGGAAGGCTTAGCAAGAGGTTTTCTTGTTTGGGGTTAGTGCATTCCTCGGGTGGATTAGATCTGCCGGGCCGGTATTATGGGATGGTGTATTGTACTTACATATTTACGATATATTCGTATCTTTACCACCATATTGACTTAGGTCGAGATTTGAGTTCCCTTGGTGTGTGCATTTTTTTTGTTTGCACTTCTATGGTTTGGATGTTTACTTTCCAAGGTATATGCTGCCTTGTTTCATTCGTGTGCTTATACTAGCTCTGCTTTGTGTTCGTATCCTATGTATCGTTTAGGGTATATATTATCTATTGAGTGTAAAGCGTATGTGATAAAGAGGATAAGGTCTCCCTATATTCACCTCTCAACTGCTACAATAGTTTTATCCACTGAAGACCTTTCTCTACTAGTAAGCTAGAGCCGACTAATCAAAGATCTCGAAGGTCATGGCACAAAGTGACGTACACGCGATATTAGCCCTTTCTACAGCTACTTTCTAGTTCTTCTATCCATCAGTTTCAACCTTCATCGACAGATCGAAACACACCCTCTGACTCTGTCAAAGTCCGGTCTCTATCACAATGCAATCCCAGGATGCTGAAGGGAAGGTACATTGAAGTGCAGCTACAGGACGCTCTTGCCCCAAAGGCGGGCATCGCACCCCGTGCCTTGAGTATCCTTGAGCCTTGATCATGTCTATGATGCTCATTTTGTTACTTTGCTCCTTTGCATCCATTCGCTCATTTTGTGCTTCTCAAGCTGTACCCCATCGTTCGATATTATCAACTCAGCTTCTTATCGATCCTTACTGAGATGTGAATCCTTCATTCTTATTGCCGTTTCGGAGTCGTGCGTTGGATGCAACTTGAAGCGGTGCCATCAACTCGCATCTGGTGAGAAGTCCAGTGCAGTCTTGAACTTTTGCTCTTTCGACTCTTAGTCTTCCTCTTAGGCCGCTATAGCATATCGGCTATCATGCTGTATACACGAGGAGGATCTCGATCGGGCTGGATAGAAGAACCAGAAACTACGCCTATTGTGCGGGAAAAAATCATTGCAGATGAGCAAACAAGGGAAGCGAGACACGAACTACAGTATCAGTTACCCGACAGCTATAAAGTATTGAAACGCATATCAACCCTAACTACCATTGATAAACCAACAAAAACTATCAAGACGCCTTCCACAAGAATCGACGAACTCCTCAAACGTTCAACGGAAGAATCTCCAAGGCCAACGACAACCCATAACAACCTAGTTCCGCACTGGAATTACCAAAAAAACTCCTTGGCGGTAGCATGCGTCCTCGGTGCCATCACCGTACTAGGCATTATCTTCCTCAGCGTCTTCACTGTCCGAAAGATCCGGAGAAGCTGGAAGCGCCACAAGCGCGAAAAGAAAGACTATGACGCTTTCAAACATCGAATACTTGTGAATAAAAGTAACAGAAACTCGAATGCCTGCTTTATAACCGAAAGCAAGTCTAGTCGTGAATCGATGATGTATAGCCGTGATAACGCACCGTCGGGGGGTTACGTCGTCGAGCAAACAGGGGGGTCTGTGACCCGCGTGTATTGCGAAGGCAATAATGTTTCGAGTCAGACGTTTGATTCTATCGGTGCTTCTCCGGACAAAAGGAGCCCTCCCTATGAGAATAAGCGGACTCTAGGAGGTCGTGCCGATTCGCGTACGCCTTCGGGCAAAGGGCGTGCTGGTTCAATTCCGAGACCGATTGTCGTGGTGCCATCTCCACTGAGACATGTCTCCTCGCAGAAAGCCACGCCTGTTCTGCAGCCTACTAGTCCCAGCACTCCTGATTCTGAGCAGCTATCCGTGTCCCCTGCTTCGCCGCAAGATACCGAACCGGTGGGTAGACCTTCCAGCCGCAACTCGTTGCTTCGGTTGCCTTCTATCAAGAAATCTATATCTCCTTTGTTCAGCCTTTGAGAGATGAATGTTGCTTCTTCTGATCAAAGTGATACTACATGATTGTACCTTGGTGCTGGGATATCAAACTGAGTACGACCCCCGCGCAACCTTTATCAATAGAGTCTAGTTACGAGGATGATACATCAACCCCATCACTTGTTGTATACGTTTCACTCTTTTGGTTATAAGTTTATTCGTGGATTGTTGTTTTGCATATGTGGCCTGATGGGCTGGTTTCGTTCCTTACTGTTTGCTCTTTCCAAGTTTGTTAGGCCTCTGAACCAATGGATGCTTCTCCTAACGGGATTTTCATTTCTACGGAGTTATTCTTGTAATTTATAGAGGTATAGACATACCTTACATTTGTAGTGGAATATCTATTCCGAGATATACTGCCTTGTGAACCTGTACTGTAAGTTCTACCCAAGGCTTGCCTCACTGGCATGCTTCGAGCTGCTGTCCTATGATGATACGCAGAACAACACAGAGCAAACAATAACCAGAGCAATACTATTCCTGACCTTATCCCATGGAGTACCTAAATGCAGGGACTGACCATTCTATATTGTAGATTACTATTCTTATTGATAATATTTCAAACATTCTCAGTCTCCGTAAGCATGACCCCTTTCCTTCTGTCACCAAATATCAAACAAGCATCAAGATCCACAGTCATGAACAGCGAGGCATACTTCCACTTACACTCCTCATCTATTTGACTCTATTTATCCGTCCGTGAACCTCGTTGACTGGATCTAAATCTGTTATACCTACTCTCCAAGCATAAAGTTGAGGCGTCATAGTAGCTACCACAATATAATCAATATGTGCACAATCCACTCAGACACTGTAGCATTGCTGTGACTATTAGTATCCATGGTCAACATCGCGGTATATCCAAGTCGAAAGGCTAGTTAAATAGTGCATTCACTTTCTACCATTGAATCAGAAAAGATTATCAGGGACGCAACTCCTATAATTCCATCATCCTGTTCGCACAAACTACAGTGTCACAGAAGCAATTTTGAGAATAGGCAGCGGCACAGTCTCCTTCCCGGGCAGAATAAGACCGAACCGTTGTGCCGTCTTTTGTAGGGCATATTGTCGAAGAAGCTCGGGGTCAGTCAGCCCAAGCGCTCTGAGAATGACCTGGTCTGCGTCGCGCACCGTTGAAAACGTATGCATTTTCCCAATGGTGTCATCGGGGATCCCAACAGTACCATAGGGGGGGGGGGGGGGGGGGGGGG
>NW_022475554.1:0-42907 GCF_009193585.1 Aspergillus caelatus
AAAAAAAAAAAAAAAACAAAACCAACAATAATAATAGTAATAATAAGAGTAATAATAATAGCCAAGTCAAGGGTTGAAGGACGTCAAGCACAAATATATACGATATTCGAAAGTAATCTCTGCATACTCTACTCATTCATTCATTCATCCTGTTTGAATGACTATCTAACCCAACAACTTCTTGTACACGCCTACTCCGTCTTCAGGACAGCCACGCTCAGATTCGGCAGGCTGAAGTCAAACACGCCGTTGGCGCCTGCCGTCACGGTGGAGGTTTTCTTATCAACGATATCAGCAACTCCCACTTCGTTCATACCCAGTGGATCTGCGGCGGTGAGCACAGTGAGGCTCGCACTGGTACCAGCCTTGACACCATCAAAGGTAAGAGAGACGGGCACATCAGCGGTGCTGTTGTAAACGGCGGCCTTGAAGATATGAGAGTTGCTCGTGTTGTCAACACCGGCGACGTAGTAGAGAGGTCCGAAGCTGGAGTTTGATGTTGTGGGGAGGGTGTGTGTGAAGGAGTTGTGGGAGAAGAGCTGTTTTTTTTCGTCAGTTAAAAGTCCTAAGCCATAGTAGGGAAATGGGTGTATTTGTATATACATACATCGTAAAGGTGCCAGCTGGTCGAACGCGCCGTCTCATCTGGGTTTGAGTTGAAGGCGAGGAAGGTAGGGGACCATTGGTAGTTGTCGAGGTTCATCATAAAGGGAGCCTGTGACGTACATTAGTTAGTTGACCTTACTGTGAGCGACAGGTTGGGGGTATCTCGATGATACTTACGTATGTTGTTCCAAGGACTTTGTCGGCGTTTCTTTCGGCACCGATGAGGAAGACTCCTTCTGCGACGCTACCGATCCACCATGGGTACTGCGAGAAATGGTTCGAGGTGCCCCAGACGATTTCGCGTCCGTTGAGCTGAATTGCCGCGATCTCGCCTGTTCGTATTTCATAATTGTTAGTGAATGAGGAAGGGTGATTGGCTTGCCAAAGTGGTCTAGAGCCAGAACTTACCAAGTAGGATCGGGTGGTCGGGGCTGTACTGGTCGAAGAAGTTGAACTTCTCGACAAAGTTGTCTGGCGTATCGTACAGATGATAGTCACCGCCTGCATCGCCGGGGAAGTCGATTTCTACGGTGGATGCCAGGACGGTGATGTCTGGGTACTTCTCCTTGATGGCGTCGTAGAAGGCCTGGAAGCGGTAGGATTTGTATGAATCCAATCCGTCGTTTAGGTTATCTTCGTTGCCGACTTCGACATACTTGACGGTCCATGGGTCTGGGTGGCCGAGGGATGCACGGAGGGCACCGTATTCGGTATCGACGGAGCCGGTGAGGAATTCTAGCTCGTCTAAGGCATCTTGCACGTATATACCAAGCTCGGATTCGGGGATTGCGTCGCCGTTCAGTGCGAATCCACCCCATACGGCAAGGACTGCAGACTTGTTAGAGAAGTCATAACTTTTGGTGGTAAGCGACTTACTGGGCTCGACTCCAAGGTCTTCACACCATTCCATGTATTCGACGAGACCTAATCCGTGGGTTTCTTGGTAGGACCAGGTTGTTGCACGGCCTGGGCGGTCCTTGAGAGGTCCAATGGTTTCGTTCCATTTCCATCTGCCATCAAGGGTATCGCCCTCGAGGTTGTTGCCACCTGGGAACCGCAGGAATTTCTGATTTGTTAGCATTATCTTCCTATTAGATAGAAGCATATTGACATACAGGTCCGAAGTCGGCCATCGCTTGCATCAAATCCCTGCGAAGCCCATTGGGACGGTCGTTATATGTAGGAGGGAACAGGCTGATTAGGTTAAAGTCAAGGGAGCCATCAACGGTGTTCTACACAGTCAGTATGGGTGAATCTGCCGGCCATTAAGGTATCCACTCACAGAAGCATCGAAAGTAATAGAGAACGTATTCTCGGTATTTGAGGCAGCCTTGGTGGGGGTCAAAGTAAAGTTATGCTGTGTCCATTCGCCGCGAGCACTCTTGGACACAATGACAGCACTGGCATATACCTCACCAGTCTTATTGGACTGGAGGGAAGCTGTGAATGTTCCGTTGTAGGCACCCTTCACGTAGAAGGAGCCGGTGTACGTCTGCTCTCTCACGTCGATACCCCACCAACCCAAGTTGGTAAGACCGGCCTTTCCTGTCGTTCCTTTGACATTAACTGACGTGGGCAGTGCAGATGACAGGGGTTGACTGAGGTTCTTCAGAGACAGCGCCGATCCCTCGACTGGGATCCAAGCATCCAATGTGGAAGGGTATTTCTCGCCTCCCTGGAACGCACGATTGCGAATCAGCTCCGCATACAGACCCCCATCACCACAGTAGTTAATTTCCTACATAATTATCAGCCACCATAACCCATTGAACCCACTCGCGGTGGGGACCTTACCTCTTCCATGATACCATATTGTAAACCGCTAGTGGCATTACCGCCAGACGATGCAACGGAAATCTCAACCGCTGCACTGCAGGCTGCCAGGAGGGGCAGAAGGAAACATTCGCGTAGCATAGTGGCTTCTCCCCTACGAGGGCGATGGGTACATGCACTCTGCCGATCTTATTCCCGTCCAGTGCTTGACCCCGGCCAGTGAACCCCAGACAATTTATATCTGTTTTCTATCCCCCACCCCAACGGAGTCTACTCAATGACAAATCCCGTTTTCCGGCAATTGCAGACATGCCGAAGAGAGTCTGCTCGCTAAGAGACATTATTCCCTGTGGAGTAGACCATGACATTTGAGGGATTGAGGAACAAGACTTCCGCTTCTGGTAAAAGTCCTTGAGGGGTATGCAGGTAGACAATGAAGTCACAGCTTCATGCAGGACGATGGTTTGACATTTTGCCGAATTGCATGATAGTGTGTCGAGGAGCGACCATCGAGCCAGCATGCATTTTCAAGGAATCTGGACTCCTCGGCACGTAAAATCAATAACATGTTTAGTCCGTGTATACATCGTATCATGTATTGTTCGACTTCATGACTTTATCCAAGAAAACCCGCTCCTTGAAACATTGAAGTGGAGAGTGATGTATTCAGCAGGGATAAAAACTGCGGAGGTCCCCCGCATCACAGAGATCATTGCTGTTGTGATCGTCTCACTCGTGCCCAAAACTGGGCATAGGATGGTGCATTGCACGGAGATTATTTTTCCGCCTTCAACCGCAGGGCTATTATTGCCGTCAGGGTTGCATTGAATTAATTAATGTTGATGCCTGGCGGTTCTGCCGACATTTCTCCGGGCTATTTAACAGACCACCATTCTATTCCGGCCCATCTGGAGATCTCAAACGAGGCAGTGGTCGATGTTGCCATCGACCTTGGATGTGCCTGAGGGCATTGAGCACTTTGATCCTATGACGTCTCGTTGGTAACGCCATCCATTTCGCCTCCGAAAACCCATGCGTGATGTCGTCCATGCGGCGACCTATCGCAGGGTGATTGATTCCCACCATGGCATTCCGCGAAAACAGCCATGAGTATTGGGGGCTAGCTTGTCTCGTAACGAAATCCATGTCCGCCCTTTGCATCCTCAGGTGATTCCTCAACCTAGGATCGATGAAGATGTTCGGTCGCGGGCATACAACAGGTCCATAACCTAGTTATCTGATCGAATACCTTGCTAAACCTCCTTACCTGGCTACCATCAGGATAGATGGATGTGAAGACATTTGATATACTGTCGGGCAAGATGAGAGGTTGAGGTTAATGTGTGGATGGCCAATCGGATGAGCCCGTGACACCTTATATTCAACCTCTCAGTGGCCCTTGTCTTCAAGAATCTAAACATCTTACCCTGTTCGCAAAATACCATCTACTGCTACACTTCCAAGCTAGGTGGGCACAAGCTTTCTGGCGAGAAGAGATAGCAAGGAGAAAAAATAAAGGTCCAATTGAAGACTATCTCCATACTGCAGATGGACATGTTGATCGCACTCCACGATCTACGAAGACAATCGATCGTAAAACAATGCTCCCTTCGAAGAAACACCGACGCAAGAAGGAAACAAAAAAAAAACGATCCGCAAGAAATGAAAAGGTCATCGAACTGAAAGCGCCATCCAGCTAAAGCAGGTCTCTTCCCCAATCCAGCACTTTGTCCTGGAAGCCATTATCCCCAAGTAAGTAAACATGATTGATAAAAATCGGTACGGTCCACGTTGTTCAAGGGACAGACCGACAAGGTCAAAGGAAAGCGAAATAAGCGAACAGGGCTGTACGCCGAATCGCGACAGTTTCAGCGCCTCCTGGCGCCCTCACCCCAACCGGCTATCCCGCACGCAATGGGTAGGTATTATCGTATCATCGAGGTCATATACGGGTCGTGAAGCTTTAGCACATTTCGCAGCATTCGATACATTCCATACAGCATTCGCAACTCTCTTCACACAGGAAACAGCAACAAAGGGTGGCCAAACTAAAGGAAAGATGAAAATTAGCACCATGCACGAGCAGATACCCGAAGGAGTACTCACCAAGCACCAAGGCAGCCGTGACTTTTTTTCTCCTGCTGCTGTGGCGGCGGAGGCTGCTGATATCCCATCTGTTGTACGACCGTCAGCTTGGCGCCCTGAGAGACGGTCCGGAGTCGTAACTTACGGGAGCTTGAGGTGCGTATTGCCCGGGAGGAGGACCCTGAGGAGGGTAACCACCGTACTGTTGGGGAGGGTACCCGCCCTGAGGAGGACCGTAGTTACCGGGGGGAGGACCGTAGCTGTATAGAGGCCGCGAGTTAGAATGAATTGTGAATAACTTGGGCGGCACAATCGTCGAGTCTTTCCTGTCCAGTCTGCTCACTCCACGGGGCAACCAATGGAGGACATCGGACAAGACCCTTAAAACCGCGCCTTGGCCAGCTGCAACGCCGTAGCCTCCGACACCACCTGGATAGAGATCGCAAAGCCGGTCGCGAATATGGATAAGAAAAATCGGGTGACATTGGAGTACTTACGCAGGCTGGGGAGGATAGGGGGGCTGTTGTTGGTAACTCATGATGATAGATCTCTGTGGGCAGAACGATTGTCGCACCGGTCAGTATGGACTGATCAAATCAAGCTTCAAATGATGGAATCGGTTGAAGAAGAAAATTAAGATGATGGGGAAGAGGCTCTCGTGGGCACGGTAAGGGCCAATGAAAGGGGGTAGAGGGTACCTAAGAAATGCCAAGTACGAACGGGTCGAACAAGAGACAAGAACTTGAAGGGGGGGGGGAAAGGAAAGAGAGAGTAAAAAAGTGGAATTAAGAACCAACGGGGGAGAAAAGCTGACGACAAGGTCCGAAGCGGAGAAATTCAAAATAGGGAATGGAATTGAGAAAGAGGAGAAGCCGATCGCCCCCGTGTGGCTCAGATTGCACTCTTAAAAGATTGAATCCATTCCAAATTAGAATTTCCAGAATTTCTTTGCAATTCTCACCCAAGAAATTTCTTATCACTAAGCACTTCTAGTATACCCACTAGGAAGAATTCGATGTTTCCACCCTGACTACCTTGTCCTCAACCGTCAGTCTCAGGCTCTCAGCTGCTTTTCCCGGCATTCCGCATTGGGGCTGGTGTGAATCCTGCCCGTGCAAACTTTGTTATCACTGACTGGCCCCCATTTAACCCACCCCCTTTTGTGAGTATTTGATTCAACAACAACAACAACAACAACAATCCTCGGTAGTTGAGAAAGTCCGTAGCACAAACCCGTCAGACAATATAATTCACAATAATGAGCTGAGTTACTACTAGTACTACATAGTTCATTTACACAGCCCCCTTTCCACAGCCACAGCCCTACAGGGACCCCATCGTAAGAGACCCGAGTTCCGAAACCCCCTTCCTCCCCCACTAGCCACAACGCTCCCATTGGTTTAACAGACACTCAACATCCATCTCATTGGTCTACGTCCACCACCATCATTTTCACTTCTGTGGACCCTTTCACCCTGATAGGAGACTTCGGAACAGACAAGCCACAGCCATCGTGTCATTTTTAATTAGAGTGGCTAGTCTATGCAACAACCGGTTTCAATGACATCTGTCAGAAGGCGCAGCACTCTTGCAGAAACCTTCATGATGAGTTCTAGAACATTTTGTAGATGTCCATACGTAGGTTCCAGACTGTCCAAAAAAAGGACTTCTATATTGAGTATTCGGTTGCCTGGAGATTTATTTAGTAAAGAACTTCATGTAAGAGGCTGGCAAAAGAAGCTTCAGTCTCTGCAACAGTTGATCTCATGATCAGAGTCGCTACGAACGGCTGATCTGGCCCGAGGCAGAAACAATGTTCAATAAAACGGCGGCATTCACGTGGCTTGGAAGCCATGTCCATGTATACTTGGTTGCTTCCAGTTATACGCCTCTGTTCCCTAAATTAGCATGGTAGCAATGCCGTGAAACGGCTACAGAGTAAATGCTCAAGGTAATGCGACCAATAATAAGGGTCTATACCATTATGTCTTTGCCTCAGTTTTTGCTAATAGCCTTGGTTATATTGTAGTAATAGGCTGGGACTAACGAGCCTTATAGAGATCTAAAGGGAAGACGGGCACGGAGAGAAGACACTATAGGGATAGAACCGACGAATCGCTGAACAAGTGAAAAATAAAAGTCTCATAGTTCTAATCTCGGCCCATGATAATGCTTCCGTGCATATGCGAACCAGTTCGCGATTCCAAGAACTAACATTGCGACGAGCACCACGGAAGTGTAGTCTAAGATACAATTAGCATATTTTCCCCGTCAAAGAGCAGAAACGGACAAAAGTAGATAAATGGAAAACAGCATACTCATATTTCCACCTGTAGCTGGCAACACAGTTGGAAAGGAGAAAAAGACAGTCAACACAACAGCCCACACAATCGTTACTATGTTGGCAATGTACCCAACTGCATTTATTAATTTGAATGGTCTCGATGAAGGGAGATAATCCGTCGATCGACGACGATACAGAAGGAGTGCGGAGGGGATGGCGTAGGATATTTGTGCGACGACAACGGTTGTACTTATGAAGGCGTTGAATGCTGTTGTATTGTATATTAGCACGCAATGTACAGAATAAAATATACACGAGTGTGACGAGGGTAGAGTTGTCATACCGTTGGAGGAAGCAACATAGACAACTCCCAGTAACAAAACGCACAGCCCATCCAGCAGGATTGCGTATACAGGCACCCCGAGAGTCGGGCTCACAGAGGCCAACTTATTCGAGTAGAAGAGCGCTTCGTCTCGGGCAAAAGACCATGTTAAGCGGGATGACGTTTGGTGCACTGCATTTAGGGCAATACAGGATACGGTGAGCATGCAGGCCATGAAGATCGTAGCTGCTACCGGGGAGTGGGTGGCCTTTTCCCATATAAAATAGATTGGGAATCTGGGTTTCATTGGTTCATGTTAGAACGACGCTACATTCTGGTAGACCTGGAGGAGTTGGAGCCGACGTACCCGGTTGGTGTTGTGAGGGAGAGCTCGATATCCTTGTAACTGTAGATTATAGCGATAGAGAAGGGAAATGCGGTCAGAAACCCCACGATAACAGTAACAATGACTGCTTTTGGGACAATTCGTTCGGGTTGAAGACATTCTTCGGCGAGATGGAGCGTTGCGTCGAGACCAGAAAGCATGAATTGAGGTGTTGAGAGGCCCGTCAAGAAGGAGATGCCGTCTGGCCACCCGCCGGAGCCGTTGGCAAATTGCGTCCAGACGTGTGAGGAGTCAAGTTGGATGGAGGAGCGAGCAGGACAGGTGATTGTTATGGCGAGAAACGTGGATATGGAAAGGAGGACTATTTCCGTTAGCCTTTGTCATTGAATAGGTGATGTTAGAGGATAGATAATCGGGGTACATACAACCAAGATTATAGACCCATAATGTTTTGTTCGTGAGGAGTATATTATAAACAACCATGACAGCATTCATCGCTTGATACACGAGGAAATAATGCCAAGTTTCAGGTTGATATTCCGGCCGCCACCGGATTATAATGGCCATGAGCACATTAGCTGAGGACAGTGCAATGGATGCACTCAGTGTAATCCATGAAAACACAGCTGCCAGCCCACTAGAGTATGATAAACTGCGGCTCCAGCGACTTGTAGCCAGGATTGAGGTGAAATGATATTGCCCACCTGCAGTGGGGTAGACACTTGCAAGTTCAGCAAGTGTCAGTCCTGTGCAGAGCATAATAGCGGCAACGAGAATGATTCCATAGAGCAAGGTCACCGCTCCGCCGGACTGGATGGCGATAGCGAAACTGGCCGCGATGGCAACCCAGCTGTTGGAGATGTTGTAACCTACCGCGATGATGCTGAGTATGCTGAAATTTTGCTTCATCGGCGCACTAGGGAGGCCTGTTACGGCGACTTGGCCGTTGGAGAGTTCGATAGAAGGAGTGGAGAGGTCATGATTGGGTTTGTGGTCTTGTTTACTCATACTGTTATGAGAAGTGAGTTGATAAATTGTGAGGATCGTTTAAGAGTGTAGATATATTTCATTACATTTCTCCCCATATCGTTCTACACTAGGCCATTGAAGCTTACGATTGATGGAGTTGACGTTAGGGTTTCTGGTCATGCGTTAGTAACGATATCATACCCTATCAAGATAATGAGCGATACTCGGAACGCTTATCGAATTCCGAGCTGTGTTTATCAACGCTGCATTATCTTAGTTCTTGACAGGCAGAAGTGTTTTCCGGTCCCTCTAATGCATGATTATAGCGGAATTACGGCGGAATTGATAGCGGATCGACGTTGAAGAAGCTCTGCAGAGTAAGTAGTGTGACCATTGAGGCTTGAGGATATTTTGGCCTAATTGATACTTCCCCGCATTTCCAAACCCCGGATTAAGGTTCATTATCACTTGAGGTTTATCTATTGGTTCTCCTCTCCCTGGGAATGGGATTTCTCCGCATTGCGGAATAGATACGAGGTAGTGTTGCTATGGGTCAAAGTACAGCGGCAATCGCCAATGACTGTCTGCAAGTTCTGGTAAGGCTGATCTGCCATAAAGTTTATGCCATCTCTGTTTCTATTGCTGATAGACTTTCTGTTCATAAGGCTACCGTTCACACCTAATATGTTCTCCAGCATGGAACTAATTCCGACACCTTGTCCAACTCCACCTCGTCTACCTCCTTCGGACCTACCTTTACATTTTTCACCTCCGGTGTTGAGTTCAAGACTCACAGGTGACTAGCCCTATATAACTAGCCTTCCGAGATAGGCTTACGCATTATTCGCACGGTGTAACCCTTTGCCCTTCGTGAAAAGTGCAGCGATTGTAGCCACAAACCCAAAGCAAGCCGAAGCCATAAAGGACAGTCGGATACCCCGGTAATATACCAGTCTAGCGGCCATTTGGATATCCGGTGGTAGGTCATGTATAGCCGACACCGAGTGTCGGATATCATCGATAATCTGGAGTTGTACCACACAATGATCAGCTATCGCTCAACTAGCCCCTACTCGCAAATAAAGGGATGTTACTTTCCATTTGTCTGGTACTCCACTCAAGGCCTCATCGAGGCCTGAGCGCAATGTATTTTGTACGATCGTGGATGTGATCGCCACACCCCAAACGGTGCCGAGTGAGCGCACCAGGTACACCGTGGACGCCGACACAGCGTGGTCTGCGAATTGTTAGTTTAATAATCCATCTAGACAATGTTACATTGTATTGTACGTACCAGAATGGTCGAATGCGGCCAGAAATGTAAACAAAATCCCGGGGTACACGATACCCTGGCCCAAGCTGGCCGGAATTACGTATGTGAAGTACTTCCAGCCAGCATCGTTGAATTGCAGTGACATCACTAGCAAGTTTCCGATGCACATCAGCAAAGCGCCCACACGTACAAGTTGGGCCAGTTTCCCCCAACGGGACATGACAATGCCGGAGATAACACCACCCACTGGGGTCGCGAGCGACGGGATTGCCAGTCTCGCACCAGCCTTCGCGGCGGAGTCCAAGAGAATGACTTGGAATAGCAATGGGAGGGTAAAAAGGAACTACTAAGGTTAGCTCTATTTGCGAAAAAGCTGCCACACTACATACTGCATACGCCGCCATCCCGACACAGACATTAGAGACTTGGGTAGCAATAGGCAGGACGCCTCGCAGCATTCTCGGGGGGATAAGCGGGATCGCAGACGTCTTTGTTTCAATAACCACAAAGGCACCTAAAAGGATCACACTTGCTACGAGTGAGAAAATCACCCATATGTTAGACCATGGCAAATCGTTTCCGCCCAAACTTAATCCAATCAGCTGGCTGGAAAGGCCCAGGATGAGGACGCATGCACCGGAGAGATCGATTCGTTGCCAGATCGCTCGGAGGCCTTGACCCGGTTCGATAAGGTCGGTTTTCCTGGGCAGATGGATGACCAGGTGACCTGTGATTAATGCAAGTAGTCCAACGGGGGCCTGCATCAGAAAGCACCACCGCCACCCAATAGTGTCAACAATTGAACCTCCAAAGGATGCACCACAGATAGAACCAAAACCGTGCATAACATTTTGGAGGGCCTGATACATGCCGCGACGACGGAAAGGGATCAGATCCGAATTGACAATGGTGGCTGAACGATATTAGCATCCAACGTTGTTCATAGGATGGAATATTTCACCATACCCATGGTCATTAAGCCACCCCCACCAATTCCAGTCAACGCTCTCATAAGATTGAGAAATATGATATCTTTGGCGACGCCGCAGCCAATACAGCCGATCATGAATGTGATGGTCGCCGTAAAGAAGGAGAGGCGTCGGCCGAATATATCGGAAAATCGACCGTAAAGAGGTTGGAAAGCGGTACTGGTGATCAGGTATGATGTGGTGAGCCATGAGGCGGTGTTGGCAGCGTTGAACTCTGAGCTGATGACGGCATACGTTGAAGCGGTGATCGTGCCGTCAAAGCCCGAGAGAAAAACATTGGACATAATCGCTAGCTCAATCTTTAGCGATTTGGTGCTGTCGTCTCGCAGTGACCCTTACCGATTTGGATCCAGAGGAAGCCTTGCGGCGGTTTCCAGATTTCCTCTGAAGATAGAAGAGGATGTTCCTCGTGTGGGATGGCGGGCTCAATGTCGGGTTCAGCCCTCAATGTCCCGTCGAGCGAGTCGTATTGGCGGGCAGTTGAGCGCATGGCAGCTTTGTATACTTAAGTCGGTCAGTCGAAGTGCGTGACGGTCAATTTGCTTCAGTACGGTATCTAGAGATACAAAGCGGGAGGGATTGCGGGGAAGTTATAAAAGAAGGAAAATTGTTGAAGACATGTTGGTGGACCGATTGATTAGTCTATGAATCTCACATTTGATTGATCTTTGATCGCGTTATGGATCCACCCCCTCTTCGGCTATGGGAGCGGACACCCAATCGGGTATTGATTATCGTCACAGATCAATAGCCCTAATGAGTAAATTTTATCTCTAAGGAACTGATACCAAGCTACATTGCGAGATTCTTCGTTTATTGCTGACTGTATTATGTATCTAGGAACCATTTGTAGGAAATTAAGGGCCTTTATACACGAGTTCATGTATACGCCCTCTGGATTGACAGAGGGTTTCAAGAAGCAAAGGATATAAGAAATCAGCTATCGTGTAGTCAAAGGCCTTGCCAAAATCGAGAACACTCATAATGATACCCACCTTTACTAGAAGGGCGGACAAGGTTATACACAGAACGAAATCATTGCATCAATATATAAGGTTAACTTATATAAACCAGATCTTATGCATATTGATCCACTAGCTTGGAGTGCATCCACCCTTCAATTGCTGGTACAATTTCCATCGCCGTAATCTTCGACCATGGTCTATTGAGTTGGAGTGGTCAGGACCAAAGATTTTAGTTTCTAGCTGTAAGCAGCTCTCCAATAGCTCAGTTGCTTCACCATATCGACCCATTCTCCACCAGGTGTAAGCTAGGGTGGGCATGGAGTATATAGTCAGAGGATGCTCCGCACCAAGTACCTCTCGGAAGCTCTTCAAAACTTGTGACTCCAGTTTCTCCGCCTCTTCAAGGCGACCTGTGACGCTATATATGGAGGCCAACAAACCGATGGCCTCCAATGTGTCAGGGTGCTCTGCTCCAAGGACACCCTTGGAAGTCTCAGTCGCTTGCATTTGCAGTGCTTCTGCCTTTCTCAGAAGCCCCAAGGACATGTAATCGCTTACCAGGTTGCGGGTGCTGCAGAGTGTAAATGGGTGCTCCATCCCGAATGCTTTTCTGTGGCCCTTCAATATCTGCGAATTTAGTCTCTTTGATTGATTCCATTTGCCTGTTTGAGAATATATATTTGCTAAAAAACGCTTACACATCAAGGTCTCCTGATGCTCTGCACCAAGCACCCTTTCGTAAGCTTTCAGGGCTTGTAATTCCAATCTCTCTGCCTCTGCCCATCGCTGTTGAACACAGTATATAGACACAAGTGTAACCATGGCTCTCATTGTTAATATATGCTCGTTACCGAGTGCCCTTTTGAGGGTCGGTAGTACGTGTATGATTAGGTTTTCTGCTTTGCTCCATTGTCCTTGTTTGAAGTATATTTGTGCCAGAATTCCCTCACTTTCCAGTGTCATAGGATGTTCGATGCCAAGCGTAGTTCTATTTGAATATGCAGTCGTGCTGAAAGCCCTTTCAGCTTCTGCGTATCTCCCATCCCGAAGGACACAGTGTCCAAAGACACGCAGTAGATGTATCGCTGCACTATTTGGATTATTCCATTCCAGTGACTCTAGGATATACCGAGAATGTGGTAGAAATGGCCTCCACAAGAGTCGGTTCTCTTCGTCGGGGTACGGGAACAGCATATTTATGTGACTCAGAGCTTTGTTCGTCCAATCTGTGAGGGTGCCCTGCATGCGTAGCCAGTTTCGCATCGCCAGGTGTACAAGACGATGGATATCCAGAAGCTGGCTATTTTCGTGATTTGTAATAAAGGAGAAAGCCTTCAACGTCCCAAGAGCATCAGCAGACCGTGTTGCCGACTGTGTGAGAGAAAGGAATAGCTGCGGGATGTTCTTTGAGTCAACACATGCCATAAGTGACAAGTACTCCGCTGCTAACGTGTCGGAAGCCTGGATTTGTTCGAAGGATATGAGCCATGTTGCCGCAATGGAGTTCTTCCCGTCCTCGTATCTACCTTCGTCTTCGAAATTCTGACTAAGGGCGTCGATAGTACTCTCCTCGGTGCTGTCGTGGAGAGATATGTACTCGGATAGTGTCATTTGATTTTTATTGATGAATGCTGCTGCCTGGACAATTGCGAGCGGCAGATACGTAAGCTTCTGAAGTAATTCAGCGGTAGCTCGTTCGTCAGCTAACAAGCTCCGGTCGATCAAGATATTTCCGAGCAAGTTCTTAGCTAGTGCGCTGTTCATCGCTTTGACTGTGACTATATTTCTCCCTACTAACTCAACCGCTGTTTTGTAGCTTCTGGTTGTGAAAAGGACAGACCCATGCTTGCTCTTCGGCAAGATAGAACCAGCCGTATCCTTAGATTTCTCAGCCCAAAAGGAGATGTCGTCAGCATTGTCCAACACCAGTAGCCATTTACCGGAGCTTTCTTGACTCAGTCGATGTTGGACTATATTCTGAATACTCTTGGTTTCGTTTCCAACGTTAGGGATTTGCAGCTCTTTCGCGATTTGCAAATACGCCTCCAGCATGCTCTCAGCGTTGGTGGCTGGTATCCAGAATATTGCGCAGTTCGGATGTCGTTCTCGCAGAATATACGCATATTCTAGCGCAATTTGCGTTTTCCCAACGCCACCAAGCCCAACAATCGCAACCTGGGAGGGTGCACTGTCATTACTGAGAATATCATCAAGCTTGGCGATTTCCGCTGAGCGACTGACAAAGAGCGGATTCCGTCGGAAGGGGACGGTCCAGAGTGCTTTGGTACTGGCCCCTGTAAGAAAATTAGCATTGGTACGCCAACTGCCCACAAGAGTCATACGTATATGGAGCTGTGTTGAACTTGGAGTAAGGTTTCCCTGTATGGAGTGAATATGATGTGAGATCTTTAGGTTCATGGTCTCTACGTACGCCGAGGATCCTTGAGATGTTGGACATCGCCATACCTAAGCCAGATTAACTATATGTTCATTATATCCTATGCGAAATTCTCAATATACACACCCCGTTTGAGCTTCAAGTTCTGGACGCAATCCCGCACCCGAAACACCTGGGCCTGATGATCCAAATATCGATGCGTTGCTGCTTCTATCGTTCCCTGCTCACGGTATTCTTCCAGACCAACTCCCTGTAGTCCCTGTTCAACATTGAAACGGAAGTACCGCTTCTCGTCGTAGTGTTTGGCCCATCTTGCTATGAATTTCTTTTCTGTACGTCCAGTCTCGGTCGCAATGCTCACCAATGTCTCGGAAAGAAACTTGAGGGCCTTATCCTCAATCGCAGCTATTCCCGGGTCTCCCGTCCCAATGGAGACAAAGCATTTCACGAGCGGCTTTAAATCACCAGTACCAGGGCACCATATATCCGCCGCTTCGCCTTCCACTTCGTCCACAGGGTTGTTCGAGCCTAGTGCACCATCGACAAACTTCCGTGTCCCAATGTAGACGGGATCGAAGAATGTTGTAGCAGCTGACGTAGCAAGCGCAGCCTGGCAGATGGTCGCAGGAATGTTGTCCTTTGACGGTACACTGTAGTCACGAAGACGTACGATATCTTTCGTCTCGTGCGACGTGGTACAAACAAAACTAGCCATATAAGAAGCAACCCACATATCGATGGGATCATATACTCACACACGACACCCTCGCTCGCATCCGTCGTTGAAAAGGTCCGTCTCCTTTGCTCCATGACTGGCCACAACGTCTTTAACAGCACTTTCTAGCTTCGTTGAGTCAAAACGCGACCTGACGCTGCCCGAGAGATTTACAGGCCATCGAGACTTCTTCTCGAAAACCGTCCTGATCAACTTGACGTACGTGTCGATACACTCGTCAACGCTCATTTCCAAGCGGCCAAGCATGATAGCAATCAGGCCTCCGGTACTTGTGCCACCGATGAGATCAAATATCTCGCAAGGCTTGACCTGCCCAAGCTCTGGTCGTTCATGGCTCAATTGAGTCATGAGGTGTTTCAAGATATAGAGGGCTGAAAGCCCTCGCACACCGCCACCATCCAGCGATAGTAGACATAACCCAGTTTTGTCGAGAGCATTGGGTTCAGCTGTGGTCATTGTTTGTTCCATTGCTTAGCTGCCGTGTGTCCAGCTCATGAAGAAGTCAGATCCCAACAGGAACAATATATAATACCCGCAATCAACGTAAGCGCCGTGGTGGAGATCAGTCAGAAGCGACGAGGCTGACAGCCTATATTAGCGCCCAGCTCCGTAATCCATGTGATACTACTAGTGTTGAACAGGGTAGCATTAGTCGTGATCTAAATTGCATCGCCATTGGAACAGCCCTAGACTACCCCTGCTCGGTTCTTGGCTATGATTGTGGTGCCAGGTCGACTGGCGGCAAGGCTGATGTGTCCCCAACTCGATACCTTATAAGTCATCGCGGCCATTGATCCTTATTAATTCTCGAATTTTGACCTTATCGCGGCGCTAATATTAGTATGCTACGCGTATCGCGCTGTCGCTTGTTCTGACTAAAGAAGGCCGACTCCGTATCCTACCTGAGCCTCACGGTATATATATTCACAGTATCTAGTGCATTTTTGATGTCGGAATCCACTAGATAGAAGGAAGTGAAAAGCCTGACTGCGAATGGCAAGTCAATCTAAGCCCTAAACTGTGTTACAACTTTAACAATGGCGTTGTGTTTGGGTGAACGTAAGCGCTTAGGCCATTTTGCCAAGCGCCGTGCTGCGATCTCCACTTTTTTCTTACTCTCTTCTCGTTGCTTGGCATTGTGTAAGAAGAGTATTATGGTATAGGGCGATGGTGGCCGTGTCATTCTCAGTGGATATGAATGAGATCTAGGCTGTCTTCCACTTATATAAATGCAGAATGGATATCAATGATCGGCTTTTAGATAAATTATCAGGTAAAATGGAAGTGCGGTGTGAAGGTGCGTAAGGCGGGAGAGTATGACCAGTATCACTTTTGTAGAGCATTAGATCCCCTGGGTTTGGCAAGTTAAAAAGAGGAATAGAGGCCTAGTATACGCCATGGATAATTGTTAAATAGCAAAAAGAACGACATTGCATTTTCAGATTCAAATATGAATATACACAGACTCGCACGATATATCTGCGTAAAATATGCAGATCGACACTCAAGCCCACTAGGGAAGACTGAATTCCGAGTTTAACACGGAACAACCACTTCCCAATCTTTCAAGGAATTCTGGTTGGACCTTTCTTCTTTGGTTTAGACTGTATAACGTCCTCGGCATCTTCGTAAGGGAATGGGAGTGCTTTCGGCTCCGGTTTCGAGGGCGAGTACCATCTGAAGATCATCCACGCCGCAGCTGCTCCGGCGACAACGCTAAAGGCGGCTGGGTTTTGAGGCCTAATCAGTGTCGACACAAATGAGTATCTTCTATGACAAAAGCGTGCCACCACTTTCAACTTGTCTTGTGTCTTGTGGCTGTTCACATACCGCATGGGCGCTCGCTGTCCACCTGGGATAGTTACTGCCATGTTTGGGGTCGTGTATCTGCTGTTACATGTTTCACAAGCATATATAGAGTAAATGTGAAGTTCCAGAGGGCATAGGGAGAGCACGTTTATTTAAGAGTGCTTCGGCGACGCAGCATGACGCAGGACTCTCGCCACCGACATAATACGAGCCAGAAAGTCAAAGACTGGGTTTTCTGTCACTTGACAGGGTTCTCGCCCGGTCTATTCCGCTCAATGGATATTACCTGTAGACTTTGCGCGAAAACCTGATACTGAGGCCTTACTGGTTGGATGATGTGTAGGTTTCATTTATGGTGTTAAGTTCCATGGGTATAAGTCGGCTATATTCCTCGCCTTGTGCGGACAGTAATTAAGATATTTTATATATATTTTAGAAAAATGATAATTTTATAATACTTAAGGTGGCTCATCTAACATACCAAGAGAATCGCCTTCTGAAAGGGAAAGTATTTTTGTCCACTAAATTCTCATCCTTCACTAAGCTGTACCAGGTGTACAAGACATCCGTGATGGGTTTCGAGTACTCAGGTCTCGGCTGTGTGGTGAACCCCTTTTTCCTTTGTAGTCCCATCTTATACAATCGCCATTCATCCCAGAAAGAGATACCCAACCCTCGAAAGACTCGGAGATCGCATTGAAATAAAGGACTATCAAGGTTCACACGATTTCCAGAAAGAAGCGAACGAAAGGTTCTCATTCCAGGGCCGGAGTACTTTGCAAACCCAGGGCCCCTCCCCCACGAGCGATCGACCTTGTTTCCGAGATCATTTATGTCCACCGGATCTGGTAATGCCCAGCAGGAATTGATAATGAGGTCGTCCGGGGAAGGCAGCTCAATCAGCCATGGGTAGTAAGAGCTGAGTTGGATAGGCGCCTTGCGTGACAGGCATCTCATACATTGAGTGATGGTGAGATGCTCATCTTCGTGCCAATTCATCTCATTGGGAAATATCAGAAATGCGCCAGTGTATCGACCTACTTTATTGGGGGACCAGGCCCAGCGTGTTGTTGCCGCTCTGTAAATATAAGAATACAGCTCAAATGCCCAGAGAGCACGATGAAGCCAGAACTGCTCGACAAAGGACGGATGGTGGATAGCATCGGGTGGAAACGGCATTGTTGATCGCACTGGTGCATTGAAGCAAAGCCAGTCATGCATCTCGTCCTCGTTCACATTCGGGCGGGTTGGTTTGGCCTTTTTGATCTTCTCGATGAATGAGTCGTAACAGGCACAAGCAAGACGATGAACCTTAGCAGCTGATTTGATCGCCTGTCGAACGGGGGCAGAGCACTCCAGCGACCAAAGTATGGACTCCATGACTGGTGGCATTGGGTTCCAATCCTTGTCTATCAGGAATTTCCGTAATGTGCGCGGCCCAATGGCTGCAGCCTGGATGGCTACAACCAATCGAAATTTATGGCCATTGAACCCTGATGTCATGGAACAAGAGGCCAGGACTGCCTCAGTGATGCTGGGATAGTATGTATCGAAGACCTCATTGGCCTTTGATGAGATCTGCAGTAGCCCATCCAAGCTTGTGAAGTCCCAACAAGACTCGAGAATCTGGATGATGATCTCTGCCGGCAGCTTTTGAAAAGGGTCTATCATTTTGTGCTGGCTATTTTAAAAAGGAAAAAAGAAACAAAACATAACTGAGTATAAAAGAGGAAGATGACAGAGCTTGATGAGAGAGGTGGACGCCTCCTTTAATACAGTGGAGAGCTACGGCTGTCTAAGATGAAACCCGGTTGGTGCCAAGCCTGGTGGGTTGATACTAAATAAACAGTAATTACGGCCGACTAAATCGATCAGGCTAGAGAGATTTAGTCCTCCGAAACTAGCCCTAGTTATGATATTGAAGGTATCTTACCAGGGATCGTAGCGTAGGATTAACCTTACTAGTCATTAAAATAATTTGCAACTCCGTATAGGAAGGATCCGCATAATTAAACGAACAGGCATATCAACACACAATGCAATTGGTATTATTTTTCGTCCAATAATGTAGGGACCACCCTGTAGAAAACTCAGGCAAGGTTATCAAGCCTTCCCTTTCCCTTTCCCTTTGCCCTTCCCTTTACCTTTGCCTTTGCCGGAAGACGGTTCGATTTCGAAGACGGCATTGTACCAATCTTTCCCTATCCCTCTACCTTTGAAAACAGTCACCGATTTAATTGTCTTCACACCTAATTGCGATTTGTGGTCGATAAGCCACCAGGCCACCCCGGCACCATTCGGCGTAGCGAGAATGGCCTTGCCTTCATCTGTGGTCATGTCAAACGTAGTACCCGGCCATTCCTCGATCTTTTTCCCCTTTCTTTGAAGGGCGGTATCGATCGTGGCAATTGTGAGATCATTGACGATGTGGAAGCGAAACATATACTTGATTTTTTGAGCCTCCTTGGGAGTTCGCGCCAGCCGCTCCCAAACCAGGAAAGTAACGTCCGACCACTTGGTAATCGGGGGCTGCCTTTGACCGTCCGAATTTGGGCTATGTTTGTCGTCCTTCGTCTGCTCCCAAGGACTCCAGTTCTCCTCCGCGATCATGAATCCCTTCCCTGGGTTCATCACGCTTCGATACAAACCATATGTAGCCTTGGGAGTACCTCTTTGTCAGTTATGAATGATAATACCTGCAAGAGTGTGTTCTGTCGCGGAAAGTACGTACAGCTTTATTAGTGTCGTTTTCCTCCCAGTCTCGATCCTGCTCCCAAATTTCGCCTTTATTCGGAGGGAGCTTCGTTGGCAAACCAAGTGCACTAAGTGCATCCCCCAGTACTTCCAAGGACTCTGTGGTTCCGCTATTCCCAACAGCGTATGGTTTACTTGTCCAGTATTGGGTCATTTCATCGAAGGAAACTCCGTCCCTTTGGGGATAGTCAAGGCTCTCGCAGTTGGAGAGATGGCAAGCTCCTTTTCGTATGAGCTCCTCGAAGCTGGGAGGGGGCTTTCCATCGCGCTTATGAAGGGATACATTCTTGTAATCCGACAGAAGGAAATCTGCGGAAGGAAATGTTTCCCCGGGGACTAAAGAAGGAATATAGCGAGCCGAGACATGACCGAGATGGACCACAAGGGTCGACCAGACAGAGATAAAGAGCAGAAAAAGGCGCGATATACTCGCCATCTTCGCGGAGGCAATTCGCTGAAATGCGCAAACTATTCAATAGCTATTTGAGCAGCAATACCGTATCTATCATCCTTTGGTTGGGTATTTATATGACCTACGAACCATCTCACGTGGGTCAATTCTTGTTTCGCCCCGTAGCTCCCAGTCTCCCCTGGATTTGGTTTTATCAATATCGTAATGGGCCTATTGTCGCTTCTCTGTCAAGGTGGAGGAGAATACTAACAGGGACATGGAAGACTGGCTCGACTCGTGCACTCACATGTAACTCATTGCCTCATCAACCAACTCCGTTTAGCACCATAGAGGAATGGTTATCGGCCACAATGCGTGCTACCAACGAGCTAGCTATTCGTTCTTTGCCCATTGTGTCCATCTAGACGAACAGTATTGACTGCTAGAACCAAAACGTTGAACCGCGCAAGTGCACGAGTTAGGGAACTTGTTTCGGGGCCAAGTTAGGAGTACTAACTTAGGACTCCCATGACTAATACTGCAGGGATCTTTGAAATGACAGCGAAACAGAATTTCTAGAGCACATAGGCGCTCATTACTACAGTATCAAGTGAGACATATCATTGGTACGGATGGCTGCGCTTGTGTTGTGGGGCGGACAGAAATTCATTACGGCGCTCTAGAGTAATAGTTCACTAGCTTTAGGCACTAGAGATAAACGGGGTAGAGTTACCACGCTGTGTCCAAATGGAATGGTGTGAGCGCATGCCGTGGTCCGCTTCACGTCTTGCCTACTCATAATATACGTTACAAGATTCATTGTAGCTATGTAGCTACTGTATGCTGATCGGAATTTTACAAGGGAGTGCTGCACGGCGGCAGTACATGATCTTCGAACGGGTGTACATCACCCGAGGAGCTTAATGATCCATGGGCAATTTCCGCTTTCTTGGCATTCATCGATTCATCTCCGAGCGAGGTTACATAGCCTTGAAGTAGTTCATGCTAGTTCTTCCTCCCGGTGGAACAGCCATTGCCGATGGGTCTTAGATTATCTATGCTTTTCTCTATACCTGACTTGGTCCCAAATGACCAGATGAAATGCCTCATCCAACCTGGCCTAGATGCCTGCCTGGCACTTAGGGTAGTAGAGCTTTTCATCTGTCCGGTTGTGGGCTACCCTATTCGAGTCACAATGAATATCCACAGGAGTCGAAATAACGAACCGACGTCGTATCGCAGTTTTAGTGTTGTTGCCCAATATGATCTCAAACTACTGTTCCGGCCGAGGGTGACGATATCCAAGATTAGGGGGAAGAGTAATCGTGAAACTGAGAGAGGGATCTTGAGATTATAAAGGTAGCTCGATTCCTTCAGAATTCATGATATATGAACCACGTCGTCATTCATTCATCGAAAACAAAGGTCCCAGCCAGGCAAGCAAAAGCATGTCGGCAACCGCCTAAAGTCATTCTCTATATTTCCTGTCCTACTTCGTTTCCTATTTTCATTGAAAGCCTCTGATTACATATTCCTTCAATGCGGTATCTCATTTCAGGCGGCATGGGCCGTCTTGCCATATTTATTGGACTATTTGTCTTTCTTCCTCAAGCGTATGCCAGAGCTGTATTCGCCCATTTCATGGTAAGTAGATTGGCAAACCTGTGACCTGTATCTCTCAACGTTCTTTAACTTGCGTATTCAGGTGGGTAATACCGAACATTATGAGGTTTCCGACTGGAAGCATGATATCACCCTCGCACAAGAGGCGCATATTGATGCCTTCGCGCTCAACATGGCCCATAACGAGGCAACGAACGAACGGTCTGTTAAGAATGCCTTCCAGGCAGCCGAGAGCCTTGGATTTCAATTGTTTTTCTCTTTCGATTACGCCGGAAATGGGCCATGGCCCCAAGCAGAGGTCATCGCGATGCTTCAAAAGTACTCCTCCAGTTCGGCCCACTACCGTTACCAGGGCAAGCCTTTTGTGTCCACCTTTGAGGGGCCTGGCAATGCAGAAGACTGGATTGCCATAAAGGCTGCTACTGGCTGCTTCTTTGTCCCTGACTGGTCTTCGTTGGGCGCCAAGCCGGCTCTTCAACTTGCAGGGGGCGTGGCTGATGGCTTATTCTCGTGGGCAGCTTGGCCCACGGGGTTGGGACGAATGAATACCTACGTTGACGCATCGTATATCCAGTACTTAACGGAGGCAGGGAAGCCATATATGATGCCAGCCTCTCCGTGGTTTTATACCAACATGCCTGGGTATGATAAAAACTGGCTTTGGCACTCGGACTCTCTCTGGTACGATCGCTGGGTTGAAATTGCCTATCTGGAACCGGAGTGGGTCGAGATAATCTCCTGGAATGACTACGGCGAGTCACATTATATTGGCCCCCTCAACGACAAGGCGTACGTGGCGTTTCTCACAGGGAGGGCGCCTTATAACTATGTGCAAGATATGCCTCATGATGGATGGCGGACACAGCTCCCGTATCTCATTGATTTGTATAAGACGGGGACATCGTCGGTCACAAAGGAGAACTTGGTCGTCTGGTATCGCACCAACCCCCGAACTACCTGTTCTGGTGGAGGCACAACGGGAAACACAGCAAGTCAACTCCAGATTGAGTACGACGCGTACACCTTGGTGGACGACAAAATCTTTTTCTCTGCACTGCTCGGCTCAAATGCAACCGTTACCGTCAGTATCGGCGGCCTTGAATATGACGGCCACTGGGAGTTTGAACCAGATGGCGGTGTTGGCATCTACCATGGCAGCTTTCCATTCAATCTGCATCTCATGGGCGAAGTAATAGTTACGATCTCACGAAATAGTAAAGATGTGCTTACTGTCAAAGGAAAGGCCATCTCAGACACGTGCGTCAGTGGCCTTGCCAATTTTAATCCGTGGGTGGGATCTGCCACTGCTGGATCAACAATCAAAGCTGTATCGCCGAAGCTGAAGCTCTCCGAACAAACTTGTATCAAAGGGTCCGGAGCTGGAAACTTCGCCGGTCTGTGCCAGTTCACTTGCAAGTATGGATATTGTCCGGTAGGCGCATGTTATTGCACTGCGATGGGCGCCGAAAAGAAGAAGCCTAAAGCCACAGGTAAGAAAGGATATCCCAAAAATGGCGATGCAAATTATGGAGGGCTTTGCTCGTTCGCTTGCAACCTTGGATACTGTCCCGAATCAGCTTGCTCAGAAACACCTTCGCCACCATATATCCCTCCCAGCTCTCCATTTGCTGCCCGTGCTTGCACAGGGGGCGAGAGTGAGCATGGAGAAAAGTATGCCGGGCTGTGCAGCTTTGCCTGTGCTTATGGTTATTGCCCTATTAGCACATGCTGGTGCGCTGAAGTAGGTGATTTGAACGTTCCACCGCCCCCATCTGATGTCAAAGGTGTCCCAGACACCAGTGATGCAGATGAGTATGAGCTGCTCAAAGGGCTCTGCAATTTCGCGTGTAGTCGAGACTATTGTCCTCCTGGTGCCTGCAAGCTGGCCTCTGAAGGCGATGGTGATGAGTATGACGATGACGATGGCGACGATGACCGGCCAACAGAGATCATCGTTGATGGATCGATCTGGCAGGACGCAAACCCAGCAGTCAGCTGCGGCTCAGACTGCATTCTCGTGCTCCCCCCAGTTACCCTCCCAAGCCCGACAGTCATCACATTCGATAATGACCAAGGGGGCTACCAAACCACGTTGAACGTGGCATGGGAGGTTCCCGTCACTACCACATTACCGGATGGTCAAGTAGTAACTACTTCGAGTATTAGCCATATTCTACAAGAGACCAGAATTTCCGTTCCTCCGAGTGAGTTATTTATCTGTTCTGCAAAGCTTCTATGAAGTGAAATGCACTTACTGACTTGATCGATACCTTAGCCACGGTTAGTGTCTTGCCGTTGTGGCCGGTAACAATCACGAGCCCAACTCCTACGACAACCATTTACCCTATGTATCGTATTCCTCCGCAAACAATCGTTATTACGGATGACCCAAACCCCCTGTCGGAGGAGGGCGTCTCGCATTCACCAGTCACTCGAGATATAACCATCCCGCCTTACCCTTGGGTATCTGAATCAGCTCGAGACACAAAAATTCCGCCTGTCACGTTTACTTCGGCTTCAGACAGCAGCAATGGTCCAAAATGTACCAACCGTGCCCGATGTGGCTCAGGCTGCCATTCTAAAAACTTCTGCGGCGATGGTCCATGTCTCATCGGCTGTGGTGGCGGAGGCTTCGCTGCCTCGAACGACCCAAAACCGCTCCCGAACCCTCATCCAGGCCCTAGCCATAACAAAGGCGATGACAGTGACGATGACGAAGATTCCCAGACATGTACAACGACAGCAACAGTAACTGATGTCTGGGTCTCATGCTCGACCATCAATCCCTCCTCCACTTCCTGCACCACCACTAGTAGTCACATCCACACCGGCTGCCGCGCCACGGCCTCGGCCACTACCACAGGTGTCAGTGATACCTGCCTCCTGAACTCTCGAGACGAAGACCAAGGTTCTGATGGTGGTGCTGGGTCTGGTCTCATAACAACCATTGATGACCGCAAGTCCACGGCTACCACCGCGTCTAAGACCACAGCCACCCCGAAGCCAATCCCGACCAGGAGTGTCCAGAAGGGCACCTTAACATGCCAGTCAGACATTGACAACTATCCACAAGGCGATTCACGATATTATGCTACTTTGACTGATATCAGCAAAGCGGCTCAGCAAATGTGTGAGGGTTTATTTACTGACTTCAACGACGGGGTCCAGTTTACTTCAGTGCAGGGCATTGGAGAGCGCAATACCTGGTCACTTGTGATGCAGTACACGAAGGCAGGCGGCTGCCCTGCGGCCCCCAACTTTAAAGCCAAAAAGCATCAGGCCGCCATTGATACCTGCATTGAAAATCTGAACCTCATCATCAACAACTGTCAGTAATGTTTTTTTTCCTTTTACCTTTCAGCTTGTCATGATGACGCTAATGAACAATAGGTGACGTTGCAGCGAATGGTCATGACTACTGGAAGAGAGGAGGCAAGTTTGTCCGAGACTGTATGAGATACGAGTTCTCAAAGACAGGTGGAAAACTCTAGATGTATGATCCACCTGCTTTTGTCTAGATCTGCTACCTTTGGATCGAGAAAATCATTTTTGTATAATATATTTACCCAATAATATGACGGAACTACGTATTATTATTCTTAACGATCTTTTACAGAATCGGGATGCCACATATTTATATCTTGTTCCCAATCTCCGGCTTGGGATAATCACGATCATGTGAAACTTTTCATAGTCCGGTTAGAACTTACAAGATAGTCGACACAGGACGTGGGCTGCCTCAAGACAAGTCAATTCATACTGGGTTACGGGTTACTCCAGCTATAGTAGATGCGATAAATGTGATACCTAACAATAGTTCTTGGCATTTAATAATTTGCTGAAGCTGCTGGCTATTCTTTTAACTCTAATAAATCCGATGGGCCATTCGAAAAGCCAAAGCACACCGAACTCGATACTCAATCAAACCCCCGCCACGAAAGGCCGCAACAGCTCAAACCTGACTACACCTACTCTGCTAGTCGTATATTTGCCTAACCACCCTGTCACGTATAATGTCACTGCCACCCTTCATTCCGAGTGGACGACCTGCGTCGGCTGTGCAATTCTGAGCCGTTCATTCGATAGGACCGGCGCTACCGTTCCTAGGGCTTGTAACCGGTGTTTCCACCGTTACTGCTGGAATGGAACAATTGATGATCGAACCCCAGCACTGTACAATCCTTCTGTGCTTTTACCGAATACCACTTCGACGGCTGGCACAGGTTTGACTGCTTCAAGCATGGGCTCCTCGCCTGATTCTGCGGTCTGGTCTGCCATTGCGATGGTTGGGATGGCCCTTTTCGTGGTTAGCTAATCTTGATTTGAATAGAGATGATGTGAATCCCTTTGATGTTGGGTCTCAATGATGGTCTTATACAGGCCTAATTTATTGTTATTTGTCCTTCATGCTTTTTCAATTCAGACTATATCCATATATTATCTTGCTCCCGACAAGGACCTTAGCCGACTTTCGTGCACATCCCGAGTATGTCTTGCAAGATATATTCCCCGAGCCTTTGAACTTTCTTCCATAGATGGTAGTGTAATTATATTAATAAACTCATAAAGACCACGGTTGAAACTCATCCTCCTCGGACTCAGATAGATCCCCATGCAGCTCCTGTTCTCGATCGATAACGTGGACTAGCGATTTGGAATTAAAAGGTTGTATCTCCGGATGACCTTAATGACCACGGTGGGGCAGCCCATGAGGCAAGGCATACTGGCAACCCAAAGTTATGGTGACTCATGTTAATTGTCTACTGGCTTAGGAGATGGAGTTTCACCACTATAGTAGGGATAATTCGGCAATCACCCAATTTCCTATACTTTTCCGGTGGTCAATCGGGTGTTATACTCGAATTGTAAGATGCCACACTAGTAGAATAGCTGAATTGTTTTTCTACAAGTCCCGGATACCTCAGCATGCTCAGTGAGTGATCCGGGAGCGGCAGCTTCTGCTCCTTGTAGGTCATCTCGTGACTGCAACTAGGTCTCTAAAATGCATACAGACTAAAACTTTGTGATCTATCAGACCAAGCCCACCACTTTCATGAGCGCCTCACAAAGACAAGGGCCGAATAACTTAATTTAGTCAATGTACATGATGACTATTCAAAACATGTTTTCCGGTTGGATTAGGGGGAAGTGGAGGGAAGTAATACCCATTGTGGGTCTACTTCAGAGGCTTTCGCCCCAATGTTTTTGAATATAAATACAGTAATACATATGTCTTGACCTCAACTGTAGTATTTAATTATGGCCAAAGGGTCTGACTCATGGAAGGCTATCCAACTTGAGAAGAAAATAAAAGCTTGCTGTGTACTCCGTCAACAGCGGAGATACAACGCAAATGCCCATCGACAGAAAAATGCTGAATGAACCAGGGGCAGAGAATCAATTCCCCTTGATATATCACTAGGCGATGGTCCTCGGTAAGTATTTGGTTTGTCTTTTACAGCTTTCATTTCCAATTCAATTAATCTCGGTACGGTTCTTTGGAATCCCTGGATCATAAATCATACGTGACACAACCAAGTTCCATGAAGAAAAAAGGAAACGACGGGAACAGGGCTTTACTATTGGGCCTTTCGTATAACATACACTTGGGACTTAATCCGGTACCTCAGTAGTGTCTACTTCGTGCAGCTAGTTATATAACCTTGGGGGTGTAGCGGGCCGTGCCTTTGGAGAGGCGAACTTCTCCTCAAGGCATAATGTAGAACCAAACTGGAATAGTAAGGAAGCTCTCTCTTTAAATCTCATAGTAATATACGTTGGGTCATTTTCTATCCTGGTGGACATCAATGGGGCTCCACACGACGCCCCGATTTCATGATCCAGGCTATGCTAACTATTTGACCATTTACTTACAGGTGATCTAACTAGTCTCAACGGCACTAAGCACCCGTGCCTCATTCTGATGACAGGCACTTCGTGCTACAGTTGTCTCTTCCTTTCCATAGTTTGTCGGCCGAACACTCAGCCAAGTCACCGCCATCATGCATACGAGTCCTACCCCTTGCAAAGTGAAGGTCCAAGCCGTTACAGAAATCTGTTCCAGACCAGCCGCTTCGGTGCCAAATGTAGCGCAGAGCCCGCCGGCTAAGCATCCCTTTGCAAAACCTGCAAACCGGGCGAGAGTGTCGGGGCTATTGCTAAGGGAGGCGACAATCCACTGCACAACAATTTGGTACTGTCCATGGTCAGTTCGGTAGGACTGATACCAAGCAAAAGACCTACCGCAGCCATATTAATCCCGAATAGCAGGGTTAGGATGATGAAGCCTCCAAAGGGCCCATCGGTCCAATCCCACAGCGGAGGACTGGTCAGGTTGATTGGATGTTGCGACAACCAAACGGCGAGGCCAATCCACAGACCAAGCGTCAAGAGGCCCATCGTGGTGATCGAAACAATTCCTCGCACACGCCGATTGCCAATCCTCCTATAATCTAAGAGGACCATAGTCACGATGGCACCAAGAGCTTGAAGTATGACAAAGATGACCGAGTTCAAACTGCGGGTGCGAATGTTAAAGTACAACGCTGATTCATGTTAGTATCCTAAATCGATGGTAAAGGGGGAGAAAACATACAATTGATTGAGGAGAACACCACAATGGCCACTTCGGAGCCAAACATCGGAATCAAGAGTACGAGCATGCGCCAGTCCATGAATATCCGACGCTGTTCCTTCAGTTCCTTCCAGAATCCACGGTGGGCATAATGTGCGATTGGCGAACCATCCACGCGTCGTACATTGGCAGGCGAAATGATGCCGAACAATGCGACCGGGAGGGACAGTGCCATAAGAATGATAAAAACGATGTAGACCGAGTCGGGGCACGCCAGCTCTCCGGCATTGAAGTTGATGCCGAACGCGACGAAGGAGGCAATAATGCCTGGCGATCATGAGTACTTCTCACGTCAAACAACAGAGGAGTTCCTACTTCCAACACTAAGCAGACACCATTGCATGGAGATATAGGTCCCCTTCTTATCCTCAGTCGCATAGCTAAAGGCAATGAACCCCGCTGCCGTCCACAGGTGAATGGCCGTGATGCCTAGGATCGCGCCGCCCAAGATTGGGAACCAGAGATTGCCCGTGTGGCCGACTGCTTCAATCAGTTATACTCTTCGGGCACGTCTAGCAGAGCTACGTACAATACCATAACGAACCCACGTAGATAGGGTAACCCAGGGTGCCAAAAGCCAGCGTGTATTTAGGCCCGATCATTGTCACCACCGAGCCGCTGAAGAATCCCGCCACGAAATAGATCCTGCGCACATCTCAGCTTCCACTATCAAGGTCTTAACCTAAATAACCAGACACTGACGTGTATAGAACCAAATTAGCCACATTCTGCATCTTCGTAGCATTGGCAGGCCCACCGCCTGCCCCGAGGTTGGTGACCGCAACACTGGAGAAAATGTCAGGGACAGAATATGTAGTTAATGTGCGAGTACTTACTATAGTCCCGGCCCCAGGCCAACTATAATAGAGGCTAGGAGGTTCTGAGCGAAAGGGCTGTGACCATCAGCTTGTGTTCTTACAGTCTGTATTAGGTCTCACCTGTTCAATCTCCACAACTGCATGGCGAACCTCCAGAGAATGACAAAAGCAAAGAGTGTGAATTTCAGAGAGACAAAAAGGAACGGCAGAATGCGGATATAAAAACCAACGGGGGTCAAGTAAGAGAATGGGTATGAGTGGGGATGTAATATCTTTGCTTGTTCATCTCATTGGGTCCGTCGGCAATTCTTTTGGGGACAATTATAAATGGCTTGAGGAAACTCCATGCAACCTGGCAGGGATCGAATCCGACCGGCGAAGCTACTTAAACCCTTGCCGGAACAGCGCCCTTTTTCCAAACCATTATTACGATTCATACCGGAAAATGGCTGCATCCCATATCATCGGTTATGCCGACCCTCTGGTGGCCTCGCCCGGCGACACCGTTTCCATCCATGTCTCTTGCCACCGCGACCAGTACTCCAGTCAATTTGTCCGTCTAGGTCCTGGTCAACTAGATCACCCTGACGCTCCGCCCGAGGATCGTCGGCCTATTGAGTCAGTTCGGACCGCTAAGCACGTCGGTCGCCCACAATTCTCCCGTCCGGGATCCTTTGCTACGGTCCCTTGGATGAGTGACCTTTTGGTTCACGATAGTATTGTGAGAGTGTCCTTCTGGGCGCAACCTACTCTGCTTCAGGCTGGTCATAAACAATATCTCTTCTCATCGCTTGACCCAGATGGCCATTCGGGCCTGGCAGCACTGATCGATGAGGGCACGCTGATGCTGCTCACTGGAGCAGCAGATGGGGTGCAGATTATCCCTCTGTCAGTTCATCTAGAGCGTGGGATGTGGTATTATCTGATCTTCACTTGGGATCCGATATCGAACTCTGTCAGCGCCAATGTGCGAAGCAAGCCCGAAGATGTTGGGCTATCATCAACCACACAAACTGAAAGCCAGCGCGTGAAGCCCATGGAGTTGAAATCTTCGCAATGTCTGACGATTGCCAGCCACACCAGTGGCGAGCGAGTAGCGTCAAAGCCCATTTCATCGAGTAGCTTCAATGGCAAGATCGACGGGTTCCGCATCGAGGTAGGATCGCAGTGCATCCTAGATCTCGACTTTAGCAAAGACATTCCCACGGATTGTCTTCGCGATCGTTCCATCCATGCGACACATGGTATAATAGTCAATAGTCCTGCCCGCGCCGTTACCAGCCATGACTGGGATGCTCGCGAGGTGGACTGGACGCGTGCCTCTTATGGTTATGGTGCCATCCACTTCCATGACGACGACGTGGATGACGCTGCATGGGAGAAGGACTTTGAGCTGGTGCTTCCCACTGATCTACATTCAGGATGCTACGGCGTTGTCGTGTCCGACGGGGACACTGAAGATGTGATTCCAATCTTTGTCCGGCCCGAGCTGTCCAGGTCGAAAAATCCTCCGGTTGTCCTGATCATGCCAACTTTCACTTACACCGCGTATGCCAACGATCGCATGTACGATACTTCGCGGGACGTGCATATTGACATTCCCGGGTCCGACTCGGTGGTGAAAAGTCGCCATCTTCATATTCTTGAGGATCGTCCGGATCTAGGAATTTCGCTGTACGATAGCCACAACGACGGTTCCGGCACAGTGCATTCCTCTACTAAGCGAGTGGTGTTGAACATGAGGCCCGAGTAAGATTCTTCCTCCTCTTTCGATTCGTTCTACGGTTCTTCTAACGTCTACCAGCTACTATCACTGGGGTTTTGGTGGTCCACGTGAGTTCCCTGCCGACCTATGGTATATCGGGTTCTTGGATAGAGAGCTTGGTCGGGACAACTACGATATCATTACAGACCACGACCTCTCCATCTACGGCCCCTCGCTGCTACTTCGCTATTCCGTTGCCCTCTCCTGCAGCCATCCCGAGTATCCCACCTACAGTATGCTCGACACCTACAACGCCTTCCTTACCAACGGTGGTTCCTTCCTCTACCTCGGTGGCAACGGCTACTATTGGGTCACCGGCCATCATTCCTCAAGTCCTCACCGGATCGAAGTCCGCCGGGCCGACCAAGGATGTCGCACCTTCGGTTTACCCCCGGGACACTGGCACCTCGCAGCAACCGGTGAACTGGGTGGCCTCTGGCGTTCACGCGGGCGCACGCCGAACCGATTCTGTGGTCTTGGCTCCGACGCGTGCGGCATGGGGAAGGGAGCAGCATACGGCATTGTCCCCGAGGCGCGAGTGAATCCGAGATTATCCTTCCTTTTCAACAGTTCCCGACTGCGAGATCCCACCACAACCGTTATCGGCAACTTTGGCCTGGTGCAGGGCGCGGCCTCTGGGGACGAGATTGACCGGCTGGATTACTCGCTCGGAACTCCACAGAACGCGATCATCGTGGCGACAACCAAGTTGGCGGGTGGCCATTCAGATAACTATGGCTTGTTCAACGAGGAGATCCTGTTTCCAATGGTGAATACGCTGGGCACGACCAGCGACAAGGTGCGAAGCGATTTGATATACTTTGAGACGCAGGCTGGGGGTGCCGTCTTTGCTGTGGGATCTATCAATTGGGTTGGAGCTTTGGCGTGGAACAACTATGACAACAATATTGCGGAAATTACTGCAAATGCGCTTCATGAATTCTTAAGAAGATCGCGGGAAACTTCCAAGTGATTCAAGTTTCTTCAGAGGATACGAATAATGATAGGTTGATCGTTGAACATGACATCTCATATGCTGCATTTGTACTATTTACTGGTCTTCTAGGGGTTGATACAAGAATATAGGGCATTGACTTTGTGTTTTAATCTCCAGTAAAGCCCTTGTGAGTAGATTAAGCTGCAGAAGCAAGCCAGCATCTAATAGAGCACCGGCAACATTGTTAGAGCAGTTCCTTCTCCACAACTTGTAACATATCGTGATTATTCAAAGCATGGCTCGCTCTAGACCGAGTATCAGCTGAATCTCAAAGCTGTCTATTTTTCACCCAGACTATGTAGCCAAGGGCTTGTCAACTAGGGTACGACTCTAGTGCTGATCTTGGATTGGTCCTTTCGTGTAGAAAAAGCGGTCCGGTTGTTTTACTTTTTGCCGGGACCCATAATTACTATTTATCGATTCGTTGAGAATGCCGATCATTAATCCCAGCCTCACTCTTCGACAGGTCCCTCGCACAAGCAAGGCTGATGTTGAAGCATCTGCTATAGTTGTTGCTGATGGGCAACCACTATGTGAACATCTAAAAGATCAGTACTAGTGATATCGCAAAGCCGATGCGTCCTACAAAGACGATCTCTATGTGATTGACAAGTTCGCCATACCCAACTCGCTGAAGTTCCTGTCGACTGGGGTGGACAGCTGGGATATTCCTTTCTTTCGAAATATATCATAGCCTTGAAGCGGGGGCATGCACGGAGATATTAACATGCACGTAAGAACTAGAACCAGGGAGGTTTTGAACTCCCAGACAAGATGAAATTCTTATAGTACTAGATCTTAATACATCTATCAGCATCCCTATTTGTGTTCTATCTCAGAGCGGTTAGATAGATAGCCTTTTGACCATCTAATTGTTATTGACGACAGCACACACTTACTCCGTAGTTGAGGGGCCGCAGCTTCTTGATGTGTCACTTGAGTCCCATTCGATAAATCCTTTAAAGATGGCCAAGCTTCGGGGTGGTCCTCTCCGCGGGGCCTGCATGCACAGACGTCAATACAAGTTTATGCAGTGATGATGGGTGATGAATCCCCACATTTTTCAGATAATTATAGCCTGTCAGACTCAGAAGCTATGTAAATGGAGATATTTATATCCAATTATATATGGAGTAATTCATTGTCCCGACGCAGATATGCGTCCCCTACCAAAATAAGCGCCGAGGATATCTAAAGTATATACAAATCAAAACGAAGAACATGCATGAAATGGAAATTATAAATCGAAATTGGAATAACCTAATTTAGTTTCAAATGACCCTGTCACCTAACCTTTCGTTTAAATCCTCACACATTCTCATACTTCATCTCCTGGTGTACTTCCGGGGTAGGCTTCACATAGTCTGCCTGCAGAACAGCCAATACGCCAAAGAACATGGCAATAACCATTGAGATGATCTCCTCCAGAACAGCCATGCACAAATAGGCAGTGAGACTGGTGTGATTGTTCTCGGCCAATGACATCATTGAAAAGGTTGTGTTGGAGCTGTAATCGCCGAGGGCTGCGTAGATCAACCGAACCAACAGGAAGGGAGCAGACAAGGCAATGCCAAGGAACAACATTTTCTGATACTTCCGCAAGGAAAAGGAGTATGTATAGAATAGCCAAACAGTAAGGAGGATGACTATGGCGTATACGGCGAGAAAGAGACCCATGGCTACTTTGGGGAGCGTGCCTGGTGTGTAACCATTCGTCGTATCGGCAGTGCTGACTCCAACAATACCAAGGATTAGACCGACAAGGGCCATGAGAGTCACCAACAGGAGAGGCCGACGAGGAATCTTCTTTTCCAAATCACTGGATAGATATTCGTTAGATCACGTTCATCAGGTCGAAGAGCTACACCAGCACCAACTTACATTAATCTTAGCATTCCGACATACGCTAGCAGCAGAGGTGCAATGCCAATGAGCTGGCACACGAACATGGCAATCCTGACTTGCTTTGAATCGTGATCGATCGAAATTAATGTAGCAATACTGCCAGCAAGTCGAATGAGAGAGAGTGTGAAGGGGTATCGCCAGATCTTAGCGCCAACTCTCCATCCTGTCCGTTTCCAGATGAAAAGGGAAGCGGCGAGAATGAAAGGGAAAATGATGAGCTGGAGAATAGCTATTCCATCTGCATAGTTCACGGTTCCCATGGTGCTTTTTCTAGGGAGCAGTGGAGCACGAGGAAGTTGTAGGAGAGGATCAAAAATAAAAAGTAATGGTTAGAGATGGATAGCAAGAACTGATTCTTGTGTGCTCCTCTCGACAGCGGACAATTCAGTCCTTTTATGTGCTACTTCAGACACATATTGATGTTTTTTTTTTCTTTCGCACTGGCATCCCTAAGCCACAGCTCGAAATCCGTGCCTACTGGTTCAACATCTAAGATACCTAAAGAAGACTAGTGTGGATAGGTAGTCGTAGAGGCCCAAGTGGGTTTGGGGCCAAGAGGCTGCTTCTGGGATGCTCATCTAGGTAAAGAAGTGCAGATCTCCCTGTGTCAGTGCCTCGCCAATGTCATCCCATGAATCTTTTACGCTTATCCTAATACAGTAGCGAGATCGGTGTAAGGCTTACTCGAGCCATGGGGCTGTTTAGATGTCAAGGATTGCGTAAGTTACTAAAGTTAGCCTTGGGGCTAAAACTGGGAAAAAAAAAAAAAAAAAAAAAAGACACTTGTTTGCCCAGTGGCATTGGGGGCCATTTTGGCTTTCACGGAACTCTTCACCCTCACTCTGACCCCACACTGGTCTGCCAAGAGAGAACAAGCATCCGAAAGGGCTGAGTGCAGTAGCTTGTTTCCCCAAGTTAATCCAGCGGTCTTCAGCCTTATTCCAGCAAGGCTGATAAGTGAAAGTCTTCAAATAGCAACCCCTTTTTTCCTCTTCGTTATCTCGTCCTCATAGCTGATCGCCTGGTCGGCGCATGCTTCAATATGCCAACACTCAATACCCCTCGCGCAAGAACATCTAGAAGTTGCGAAAATTGCCGGGCTGTAAAACGACGCGTGGGTCTTTCCTTCTCATTTTAGTGATGTTAACATTAACATGGCGACATAGTGCGACAAGCAGGTTCCCCGGTGTGGTCAATGCATCCGCACGCGCGAAACTTGCCTGGGATACCGTGATCAATGGGACTTAGTCTTCCGCGATCAGACAAGCCACACCATCAAACGCTCCAGGAACAAATCAGAAAAGAATGCGGTCTCAACTGCGGGTATCCCCTTGACCCCACCTACCCGTGGTCCGAATCCTAGTCTCGAAGAGATAGGCGTGAACTATTTCCTCCAGGAATTTACCGCAGGTGGCCGTTCCCCCTCACGCGGTTATCTCAACTACATCCCGACTGCCTATTCGGCCGACGTTGAGCATCCGACCCTCGTCGCCAGTATGGCGGCCGTGGGCCTCGTGGCTTTGGCAACTCATCAGCCCGAGCTTGTCCATCACGCGCGGGCCAAGTACTCCGAGGCGATCAACCATGTGAACAATGCATTGGCATCCCCTGTTGAATCAGTTAAGGACAGCACTTTGATGTCGGTGATCTCGCTTGGGGTTTTCGAGCATGTCTCAAACTTTGAGTCGTGGGTTCGACATGTCAAAGGAGCTGCTGCGTTGGTGGTTGCCCGAGGTAAATCTCAATTTACCCGTAGGCCTGCCATCCTAATGTTCAATCAGGTGCGCGCAGATATGTCGGCTGCCTGTATTCAAAGCATTCAGCCATTTCCGGATGACATGCGTGAGCTGCAGGAAGAGGCAACCAAGTATACAGACCCTTCTGATGCCTTCTGGTTACTCGGGGTGCTTGCTACACAGTGCGCAACCCTTTTCGCCAGCGTCACAGCCAAGCATAGAGGCATCCCTTTGCCTAGAGATATGACGTGGCTTCACTTCCTAGAAGTATCTATTGCGCTTCAGGATGACTTCCAATATGTTCTTGATATCCTTGCTAGGCAGGAGCCGTACATAACTATCCACGAATCCTGTGAGAGTGCGGAGTTCATTTCTTACAATGGCCAATATCACCTATACCAGACATCTTGGGCAATAAGGCTTTGGAACAACTCGCGAATGGTTGAGATCATTGTGTGCGAGATCGTATGCTGGCTCATAAACAAGGTTCTTGCCGAGAACCCGGCTTATCCTGCTGAGGGCCGATTGAAGCTTAAATCAAGGCTACAGTACGCGGCGCAGATTATGTCAAGACGAGGGGAGGAGATATTGGCCAGCGTTCCGCAGGGTTTGGGGCTTGTATTGTTACCTGATGCCCATAAGCCCCAGCTACCGAACGTATCGGGCGGGTATATGCTAATATGGAATCTCTATACAGTCGGGAAATCTCCTGTGATTAGTTATCAAAATCGTCTCTGGGTCATCAAGCAACTAAAGGATGTCAGTCGGAGTGCAGGCATTGCAATGGCGTTTCAGCTTGCCGAGGATCTTGTTAGATTAGAACGAAAGATCAATTGAAAACCTCGCCTCTGCGGACTCTGGAGGATATGGGCGGGCCCCTTCAGAGATCGATTGCGAAAATCTGTCCCGATAATACCCATACAAGACAAAGGCGCGGTAGTCAATTGCAGAGATCTCATTATCTGCCCCAGCGCCAAGAAAAGCCCTGATCCGTGCCTGTCGAATGACGTCAGTGGCGCGTTGACGTCTAGATGCTCGTGGGTACAGAGTAGTGGGGGGAGGAACCTCCCACGAGTATGAGATATACGGGGCTACTTGAGGAGTTCAGCCTGGTCAGACACGATAACGGTCTATATGGTTTTGCTTTTTTTTTATTTTTATATACGACTACAACTCTGGTCTGGCGGATACTACCTAATATATAGGAGGGCAGGGGTGTAGAATTATGTGATTGGTCGACAGATGGAGATCAGCGGGAGGGCCAATCAGGGAGCGAGAGGGCAATTCCGAGAGTTCCGCGTTCGGATGAATAATCGCTTACTCCAGAGTACAACAAACCAGCACATCCATGAGCTTCATCTCATTCTCGCTTTTGCTGTCGGTCGGCTCCTGCAATGGTGTAACCGGGTAGGCTCATTCTATTCCCCAGTCACTCCCCACTCTCCCATATCCTTATGACCGTCGCCCCTCCATCGCCGGACTCCCCCGCGGAGGAGCTCCAACAGCGTCCTCCGCGGTACTCCGGCGAGGATACAACCCCGACCAGCAAGCGCGAGATCTGGGGGTGGTATGCGTATGGAATTGCAGCGGAGGTATTCGCTGTCTGTGGCGTAGGTAAGGGAACTACTCCGGAGTATTAGTTCTTATCGATCTAGTCGCAATGGTACTAATCATATCGGCGCCATAGGTTCTTTCCTGCCTCTCACATTGGAACAACTGGCACGCGAACGAGGAACCTTTAAATCTAGCCACCTGCCCTGCGTCGGTCCCGGTTCACCGTCTACATCTGTGAATGGCACGGCCCCTGCCATGCTCCGTCGCGATGGAGCCGAAAACGATCAATGTGTCGTAGGACTGTTGGGATTGAACATCAACACCGCCAGTTTCGCTATGTACACCTTCTCGTTGGCAGTGCTCGTCCAGGCATTGACCCTGATATCCTTCAGCGCCTTAGCGGACTACGGTATGACTTCCCAGTATGTTGGCAATCATGTCTCGAGCGGGCCTGCTGACAATATCGTTACCCTTCAGAGAATAACCGTAAAACCCTCCTTCTGGCATTCGGGTTCATTGGGTCCGCCACGAGTATGTTGTTCGTCTTCATTGCGCCGCCGGTGTTCGTCCTTGGGGCTCTCTTAGTGGTCATTGGAGTTACCTGTTTAGGATCGTCTTTTGTGGTACTCAATTCTTTCTTGCCCGTCCTGGTCGCAAATGATCCGTCCATCGAAAAAGCCCCCAAGGCTGCTGAGGAGTTGCACCCCATGAGTCCCGATGGAGAATACATTCACCCTAGAGACTCTTTCTCGGCCAGCGATGCAGAATCAGGGCCTCACCCAGCAGCAGAAGCCGGCTCCGGCACATCATCAGGCCCCACTTCGCCGGAGCTACAGCTGTCCACTCGCATTTCGTCCAAAGGTGTCGGGCTCGGGTACTGTGCTGCCGTTCTCGTGCAAATCCTGAGTATTTCGCTCCTGTTTACGCTTTCCAAGACGTCGATTTCGAAGGTTTCCGGGACGCTTCCGCTGCGATTCGTGCTGCTGTTGGTCGGTATCTGGTGGTTCTCCTTTACGATGGTCACTCGAAAGTGGCTGCGCGCTCGGCCAGGACCCCCACTGAATACCTCTAATACCGGTGGGCAGGTGAAACGATGGCGTGTGTGGTTGCGACTCGTCGGATTTGCCTGGAAATCTTTGTGGAAGACGGTTAAGATTGCGGTGCAGCTGCGGGAGGTTTTGGTGTTCCTAGCCGCGTGGTTTCTCCTATCCGACGCTATGGCCACGGTATCCGGAACGGCGATCCTTTTCGCGCGCACGGAGCTCAAAATGAGCACTACACTCGTCGGCTTGTTGTCCATCACCGCAACCCTGTCTGGCATGGCTGGTGCCTTCTTGTGGCCTGTGGTCTCGCGACGGTTCGGGCTGAAGTCGAACCATACAATTATGCTATGCATTGCTCTATTTGAGCTTATCCCTCTGTATGGCATGCTGGCATATATTCCTCTCTTCAAGAAGTGGGGTGTAATTGGTCTGCAGCAGCCGTGGGAGATTTTCCCGCTCGCTATTGTCCACGGGGTAGTATCGGGTGGCCTGTCCTCCTACTGCAGGTCCTTCTTCGGATTGCTCATTCCTCCTGGTAGTGAAGCTGCGTTCTACGCGCTTTACGCTGCAACGGACAAGGGCAGTTCGGTCATCGGACCCGCTATCGTAGGAATGCTCATCGACGCGACCGGACAGGTACGCTCGGGATTCTTCTTCATTGCGCCCTTGATCTTGATGCCAATCCCGCTCATCTGGATGGTCAATGCCGAAAAGGGCCGAAGAGAGGGACTGGCCATGGCGCAGCGTCTGGAGAAGGGTCACGAGACGGAGATGAGCGAACAAACCGAGGAAGCTGAAGGACTCCTGGCGAGGGGTATATAAGTAACGATTGGAGTTATATAACGCGTGCATGCGTACATGATAATGGAAATTTAGATCATGAATACATCTAGAGACTGAATATATTCTTAACGTCCTCTACCTATCCATACATATCGCAATCATATGTATCGTACAAAACATTATAATATAATATACACTTTTCCACCCCGCCATCTCTGGTATTCTACATGTATCACATACCATGTCCAACTCAAACATAGAAAAAAAAAAAAGACCAACGCCAACGCCAAAGCCAACGCCAATCCCAGACCAACCATACAAAACTCCTCCAATACAACCATCCCAAATCCACCGCGATTTATCTACCACTAGCAGCAGTAGTATTCCCAACATCAACCGGCCCATCCACAAATCCCCTGCCCCCCAAACTCTCATTCTTCTCCAAATCCGCCTTCTCGTCCGCCCCGGCAAAAGTCGACTCCCTCATAAACGGACTCCGCCTCCTAATATCAGGCCCCTTCAACACCAACACAACAGGAACCACACTCAACGCAACCCCAATAAACCCCAACAAACTCCCCGCCCAGCCATACCCCAAATTCTCAAAAAGCTGGTAACTAGCCAACGGCAAAAACGCCCCGAACGAATTCCTCCCCAGACTGGCCGCACTCAACGCCGACGCAGCATACTTCTCATACGCATCCGTCAGATAATTCACAACAGCCATATAGATCGAATAAATCCCCAATCCAGTCGCCGCAACCCCACACGTCGGGACTATCCAATGCACGTGCGGGAAACTGCTCCATCCGTACCAGAATAATCCGCCGGCGAATAACAGACTCCCGGGGATGGAAGTGTAGAGTCTTGCTTCGGGGATGGGGACGCCGGGTTTCTCTTTGTTGCGAGATGCAGAGCGCAGGTAGATCATGTCTTGGAGGGGGTTGACTAGCGTGCCGATTAGGGCGCCGACGGAGATGGCGAGTTGGATAAGGCCGGTTTGGAGGGTGTTCATGCCGTAGTTTGTGGAGAAGGTTTGCACGACGCTGCTGAAGAAGAGGAAGAGGATGCCCCAGGCGAAACTGATCCAGAGCGTGAAGAAGGCCACTACGGGTTCGGTGAGGAGCATGCGTGTGGGCCGTTCGAACGATACTTGGAGCAGTTTCCAGATGCTGGTGTGGTCGAGTTCTGCTTCGGCGTAGATGGGCCGGCCTGTTTCGCGGCGGAGCTTCTTTGCGCGTCGGGCTAGGATTACGTCTGCTCGTGTTTCGTATAGGAGGAACCAGAAGACGGGGATTAGGCCTGCGTTGTAGATTATTTGGATGTAGAAGATCCTGGTTTTGGTGGTTAGTTTTGGGGCTATGTTGGTGGTGGTGTTGTATAATTGTATGTTGTGTGGCTGCTCACTCACCATCGCCATGGGTCGTTTTTATGGATGGCTTGAATTGCGGACCCCACGAATGGCCCCAATGCGATGCCAATGACGCTTGTCAGGCCAAATAGCGACATGGGTACGCTTCGGGCTTTGTCGCCGTACCAGACATCGCTGATGCTGCCGCCTACGATGTTGATTGCTACAGACGAGGCGCCTCCCCCGAAGAAGCGGGTCACGACTAGGGTCGCGAAGTTCTGGGCGAATGCGGATGGGAATAGCGAGATGACGAGGATGGTGTAGGCTACGAAGTATCCTGGCATGCGACCGGATGATTCCGTTAAGGGAACGAAGATCAATGGCCAAAAGGCAGCGCCCATATTCCATGAGGTTGTGGCCCAGGCAAGGTTCGGGAATGGCTCATTCTGCACATGGAAGCGCTCGGCCATGTAATTGTTGCCGGCGCCATAGGATCCAGCGGGAATACCCGTGAGAATTGATCTAAGGAGTTTTTGTCTTAGCATATGTGGGAGTTCGTATAGGGTTGAAGTGGTCATGGCTGAGTACTAGTGCCCAACATACATAATGCAGACGGTGATGGTCAAGGTCCATTTGTAGGAATTGCTCCAGTTGAACCTAGATCATTTTCTCTCAGCGATATTCTCTAGTTTCCCGATCGGACATACGGGTTATCTGGATCATCTTTCCCGTTCCACGTGTGAAGCTCAATCTCTTGGTCACGGATATCATTATGGCTTACGACGCCGACATGGCGATCGCGATTGAAGAACGACCGCACCCTACATCATGTCACGGATTAATAAACTAAAACCAACTAGTCTCGAATTCGTCTCAACTGACCGGCCTAGGAACGAATCGTCGAAATTATTGTCATGCGATGTACTCGCCCGACGCAATGAGGGGGCTTCAACGGGATCGGACGACATTAGTGCAAGAATATGGGTCTCAAGGTCCCCAATTGATCATCAAAGATGGAGATGAATATGGAACTAGTGTTACTTTGTAGATACATCACTGCTATCTAGGACGAACATGCCTTGTTAGAAAGTGGACCCTTGGGAACCCACTTCGTGTCGTCATTGAAGCAACATTATCCGGTTGGCTCTGAGATTTTCTTGTAGGGTTTTCATTCCCGTCACACGCCCGCGCGATACGAGCTCTCATAATGCTCTACTAATGCTATCATAATCTCTGCGCATGTAACTCTTTGCATAGATAGTATTTTAAGTGGAAAAAAAAGCGCTACCATAACTTTCTCGTAATGCTTTCTAATGCGCCACAAAAACATAATTACAATGTAAAAACCCCGCGATAATTACATTGCTCCAATAATAGTTCGTTGACCGGTCGGAAGGGGCAGGAGATAAGTCGTGATATCATCAATCTAGAACATGTTCCCATGACATCACTGCCATCCCGGATAAGATACTTATAGCCCTCATACTACCTCAAAACATTTTTGAACAATCAATTAACTCAAAATCCTCCATACTTCAATTGTTCTCTTTGAGTATAACAAATTAAACCCTCTGTACATACAAAATCCAACATGCCTATCCCCGTCCCCTCCGCCAACTCCCTGACCGACCTCCTCAGCCTCAAGGGCAAGGTCGTAGTCGTAACGGGCGCCTCCGGACCCCGCGGCATGGGCATCGAAGCTGCCCGCGGTTGCGCCGAAATGGGCGCCAACATCGCCCTCACCTACTCCTCCCGTCCCCAAGGCGGCGAAAAGAACGCAGAGGAACTCAAGAAGACCTACGGCGTAGAAGCCAAGGCCTACAAATGCGACATCGGCAACATGGAGAGCGTCCAGAAGCTGGTTGACGACGTGATCAAGGACTTTGGACAGATTGACGCCTTCATCGCCAACGCCGGCCGGACCGCGGACGGCGGTGTCTTGGAGTCCACCGTCGAGGCGTGGATGGAGGTCGTGCAGACGGATCTGAACGGAACGTACCACTGCGCTAAGGCCGTGGGGCCGCACTTTAAGAAGCGGGGCAAGGGCAGTCTGGTCATCACGGCCAGTATGTCGGGCCACATTGCCAATTTCCCACAGGAGCAGACCTCGTACAATGTTGCTAAGGCTGGGTGTATCCACATGGCGCGTTCGCTGGCGAATGAGTGGAGAGACTTTGCTCGTGTGAACAGTATCTCGCCCGGTTATATCGATACGGGATTGTCGGATTTCGTGGACCAGAAGATTCAGGATCTCTGGTTGAGTATGATCCCTATGGGTCGCAATGGTGATGCGAAGGAGTTGAAGGGGGCTTATGTGTACCTATGCAGTGATGCCAGTTCCTACATGACTGGTAGTGATCTCCGTATTGACGGTGGTTACTGCGTGCGGTAAATGATTTTCCACGACGGGGGGTTGATTCCTGAGATGATTTGACGCAAATACTTATGTGATGAAATAATGCAACATAATTGATTGTGAATGCTATGACCTTTCAATCAATATACAATCCCCTTTCCTTTAATACCCTGTAGAATTATGAACTAGAATATTGAAGTGCTTAAGCAGTGGGTCCAGCAATGGCCGCGGTGATCTCGCCCTTCTCGATATAGACACCGGACCAGAACCAATCCTCCTTTCCTCCCTTCTGTCCGTTGTCCAGTCGTAGCTCACCAACGTGCCAATCCTTCGAATCAGTTTGCGTGGCTGCACTAACAGGCTCCACAACCTTCTTGAGAGCCTCCGCTCCAGTCGAGGTCCAAAGACCAACCGTCTTTGCCGAGAAGTCAATCTCGTAGGCGAAGTTGTACCATGTGCCAGCCACGAGGTCAGTCGACCACTGGGACTTGCCGTCAGCCAACCAGCGGAGAGTCTTCTCGTCGCCGCCGTACTTGAGTTCGGTGAAGTGGCTCTGGAACCGTTGTTAGCACGGAAACCACCGAGAAAGTCAAACGGGAAGAGGTGATGGGGGCGAGGGAGGGGGAAGTGTGTTTTTTTTTT